>NC_092232.1:53259981-53284981 GCF_036320965.1 Panulirus ornatus
GGAGCAACTTGAGGAGTAGAGATGGAGTGAGGAGGGGTCAAACAGGTAGGGTATTGGAGGGATGGAATGAAGGCAGTGCGATGGAGATCGACGGATCGAGGACCGTTCGGTCTCGTAATGAGTACAGTGTGGAAGTGGTGACAAAAATGAAGCCATCGCGAGGTGTGGTTATATATACACTAAACAGGTACGAAGCACCAGGACCTCACAGTTAAAACGCCAACATAAAATAAAATCAAAATCTTTTAGAGACCAAAATTTTACTGACCTTTCAGGTACTAGTACGGCTACCATACACGGCTATATGACTTCCAGATCAGTCATTTAAACCATTTGGTGTACGTGATCCATACATATTTCTGGCCTGAAGAAGAATATCACAACTAACGGTTGAAAAACGTAACCAGAGCAACGAAACCCACCTCAATCTATCCTCCAATTTTTTCTAATGATATTCTTATAACTCTCTAATCTAACAACGCTTCGATGTTGGACATTATGAGACAATTTAAGGCATAAACAGCATTCCAGCGACAGTTTATGGTGGTGGGCCAGGACCGTTAAAAATGACCTTCGGCATTTTTATGCATGCTGGCAATGATGGCGTTCATACAGCTTTTGTATTCATGAGTCTTATCATCCATTACTCATCTCTCAGTGTCTTTGGTGCCTCCCATCCCAAGTCATTACGGAGGAAATTCTTTCCCAGCTTGATGGATAAGCGTTCAAACGAATCTGCTCAGGTCATGCGACACAGCCCAACCTTCATGATCATTGCTCATATCCACTCTCATCATCATCATCATCGTCACGTAAACACTTTCATCCACACGAACCATCACTCATAACAACCACCACTCGACCTACACACACATACCATCTACTTCGATCAACACTAGTCACAATCCTCCAAACTACCGTCGTCATCTTATATCCCACGAACTGCCGACTCCACTGTCCTTCATAACAAGCGTCTCATCATCAATAAGATGAGAATTCACAATGACACAATCTCCAACGCAACAAACTAACATTTTCAGGTGTTCATCCACCACTCACCCCATCAAACGCAGGTCAGCACAGTATCACAATCAGTCCTTTCCAAGACTGTCATTAACACCCAATATATTAACTACCATCTGCCATTAACTCTCGCCAAGGCCTTCCAACCACTTCTCTCCACCAGTCCTCGTAATAACACTAACTATCCTCCTTCACCAGTTCTCCTAATAGAACTCTAACCACCATTTTTACCCAGTTCTCCCAACAGCAATCACTAAACAACTGTGCCACAAAAACCTTCCCAACGATCCTCAGACTATGTTTATCTCACTCGCTCTCCCATCCACTAAATTAAATGAAATCTCCCACCTAGACTGTCTACGAATACCACTACCTACATGGTCTATCAACTCTCCCACTGCCTACCAACACCACCACTTGCATGGTTCTAACAACTCTCCCACCTACAATGTCTACTACGACCACTCCCTACATGGTCTATCAACTTTTCCATCTGTACTTAGAACTCCATCGTCTACCAACTTTCCCACAACAAAGTGTAAAATTCCCTCCCCGTAGAGTACAAAAATTTCATTACACACACACGTACACACACACACACACACACACGTCAGGCGTAACGAACTTCAGCTTTCTACGAGGAAACAGGTTCCGTTTTGGACGGGGCAGAAGGCTTGGCAGACTGTCTACATCTGGACTGTCAGATATATAACACAGAATACAGGAAGTTGGTCAATAAACTGGTAAAGATACGGGGGGAAAACGTCTTTGATGGACAGAAGATTATCGTAGTGGAAGAGGAGCAAAGAGGACGGCCTTCTCGAAATTGGTTGAGGTCACCAGTGGAGTGCCGCAGGAGTCTGTTCTGGGACCAGTGTTCTTCTTGATCTATGGAAATGACTTGTCGGGAGGAATGGACTTCTTAAGTAAATCTATTTGCAGATGCCAAGGTCACGAGGGAAGTGAAGAGTGAAGAGGATTTCATGAACACAAAAAACATGACTTAGTCCAACCCTAAAGCTGGTCTGGTACCTGGTTTATGAAGTCCAGTCCGAGTACAGTAATAACGATGGGACACTATAATAGAAGGCTTCAATATGACTATCATCCAAGTGGATGGAAACTGCAGGAATCTGTGCGAGAGACTCAGGGTTCGACATCGTCCCCAACTTGTTGCCAATGTTCCAAACCAGGAGAGTTGGGAGACCAATTGTAGTCTGCTGGCAACGCAATTAATAATTCAGAAGGAAAAAATATATATACGGCTCGGAAGCTTGTCTTTTTTTATTTTAGTATGAACAAAGAATAAAATAAAGGTCGGGTATCCACCGTTTTCATAAACGTTAAGTTTTTCCTAAGTTTTTGTGCCTTGTCGTGTACTTAGAAATTCCATCATTTTTGAGTTCATCTTTACAATGCAACAAATTAATATACAACAGACAACAACACTTCGACTCCTTCCTTTGGGAGAGCCACATCACACCCTCCTCCTTCACCACATAGCAACACTGCTTCGATAACTTTATAGCTCACGTTTTAGCCACCATCGGAAGGTCATTCAGGGAACCTTCAAAGCCTTAGAGGGGCAGTCTCACTCAATTACCGGGCCCCTTCCTACTCGTTTGATGATCTTCCTCTCTCTCTCTCTCCCTCACCCTTGCGAGGGGAAGTCCTTCCCTCTGAACCTCCCACATGGGTCAGCACCTCCGGTCATGGGCGTACAACCTCCCTGGCGTCCAAGCCTGATAGCCACCGCTCCGAGTTCTTCATGCGTTTCAAACGCTCACTTACTCTAGTTCTTAACCGCTTCGGTCTCAGCCTCTTCTCTACCTCCAGTCAAAGGGAGTCCTGCGTCTCCTTTTTCTTTACCCACATCTGCAGTTCTCTCCGTGTGTCACTTCAAATTTCATTGTCCCCTTTGTATGTCTACGCAAGAGCTTGCCACGAGAACATAATAAGTTAGCTACAAGCACGGAAAGTCGTACTGTAGAAATCTCCTTTGGCGTTGTGCGACTTTGTCTGGGGAAAACACTGCAGGACAAAATGATCACGATTAAGAAAAGCCCTCAAGTTCTCTCTGTTTTGAGATAAATTGTCACACGTTTTTCCCTCTCAAAGATAACTGCTCTTATCAACTTATTTACGTGTCGTACCCAAACAAAACGAGATAAGTATTTCTGTCAAGAATCAAATGATCTATAAAGAAAATAGTGTTCCCTAATATCCTTCAGCCCTGAAGCCCAGTTTCAGGAGCACGCGACCCCAAGGGATAGTCAGATTTCCCTCAAGCTCAAAGTCATTCAAGAAACATAAGGAAGTGTTCATGACCGATGCGCTTCTTCAGAGACCTCAAGGTTTCTTGAGATACCTGATGCACCTCGTGGACCACTGACGGAAATGGCTTATCTCTTCAGTGTTTATCGTAACAAGATTAGGGATTCCGTTATCAGTGTTGGATACCGTTAAATACGATCTTCCGTAACTGAAGGTAATAACTATAATACTTATCCACATTTTTTATTGCTTTTTTGGGGGGTTACTCTTTTGCGTGGCGTACGGTCCAGTGACATCTTGTTTATGAATTATACTAAATACAATCCAACACCTATTACAATATGATACAACGAAGCCAATATATCGTCCTCAAGAATCTATTCAATACCGTGTTTGGCATTGTGTGAGGAATCAACTGAAAGCATTCATTCAAGTTAGTTTTTTTTCCCTACCTCGTCAACGCAATAATCTTTGAATGTATTCAGGACGTATTGCTCCTTGACAGGGAAACCTCTTAGAGCCGCTCGTCCTTTTGTTCTGAATGTGTCACTACTACTTCCATCGCGACGGGGGTAAACACCGTAACACAATGGGAGATGCTCGGCCAACGGCGTCGTATTAAAGACTCGTACAATAGAATACGACATAAAGACGGCAGTGTTCACAATGGATGGTGACGAGGTGTTCCCTTCCTCTCGTTCAGGTGTATAGTGTGATAGCTGGACGCCTCTCTCTCTCTCTCTCTCTCTCTCTCTCTCTCTCTCTCTCTCTCTCTCTCTCTCTCTCGTATGACCCAGTGCGAAGATTATACCTTTACGAACGTAGGATTAGCAAAACACTGGGTTGGGGGTTAATCTTCTAAACCCTTGCTTATTATACAGCCGGGGATCTCGTCACAGAGACAAGCCTGCACGCAAGAGTGTGTGGGGAGTTCAAGGTGGAAACAACGTGCTGGAATGGACGAAGACAGCAACAGAAATAGCAGCGGAACAAACACAAGTAGACGGAAACAAACAAACATAGAAACAGGAACAGACAAACACACACAAAGTTTCTGAAATGGACAGGTAGCGTGGCCGAGCGGTCTAAGGCGCAGGTTTAAGGCACCAGTCTCTTCGGAGGCGTGGGTTCGAATCCCACCGCTGCCATAGTACTTTTGGCATAAAGACGGGGGCCCTCCCCCTTATCTAGAGTCACTCATAACTGCCTTGGTCTCTTGTTTCTCTACCATTAGTCAAGGGAAGATGTGCGAGTGTCCTTATCTCCTATGCATGTTTCCCCACCCCTGCTGTTCTCTCAATGTCGTTCCAGTTTCTCCTTCCACATCTTGTGTCTACGTACCACCTTGCCTTAATACAAAAGTTAGATCCAAGTACGAAATATAAAAGGAATTTCTGTCTTGTGCGACTCGCTGCCTAAGGATAACATTGCAGGATTTCAAAATGATCTAGTTCAAAGAAAGAAAAAAAGCCTCCAAGCAATGTTCCATAATGAAAAAAAAGGAGATCTTTTTCTTCTACAGTATCTACACTCATACACAATGCTGACCACTTTGAAGCACGAAGACGAGTTCAGTTAAGCAATGCTTTTAATAAATTATTTTCTTGTCTCTTAGAATAAGGTGCAAAGTATCTCTGAAGAACCACCACACTTGTTTTCTATGAAGACTACCGAGTTACGCAATAAATGTCATCCCTGAAGCCTCGCTTCAAAAAAACGCGGGCCCAAAGTGGAGTTAGATTCCCTTCGGGAGCTCAGTGTCATTCAAGAAACATATGGACTGAGTATGGCTGACGCATTCCTTCGCGATCCTCGAGATAACCCGATTGTTTCTCCAGGAACATATAGCCGCTTTAGGACCGAATAGTATCCGAGGAATGACTTAACCCCTTCCGCGTCTATCTTAACCTGAAGATAAAGGTTCCAACCACGACTGACGATCACCCGTACTTAGTTATTAAGTAACTGTCGTAATTTCACTTATTTCTTAGCATCTAATCCTGTTCGGTGACGTCCGGTCCAGTGACATTTTGCTTATGAATTTTAGTGACGACCGTCCATCACCAATTACCATAAGGTGCAACGTGGCAATCATCGTATCAAGGACCCATCCCGTCTTCGTGGTTGGCCTTAGATGTTGAATGAGCCGAAAGCATTTGTTCGACTTCGTCCTTTCAACCTCGCTGTCCACACTAATAACCCAAACCGTATGCTGGACATATGTATACCCCATGACTAAGAGCCTCTCAGATCGACCGTCCAAACAACAAGATATACACACAGATATGACGCATTCACTGTATGGCGATGTCGTGTTTCACATACTTCTGAATCAAAACAGGTCTCCTCGTAGATGCGTTGGCAGATGGCACATTAATTCCAATGGCCAACTTAAATTTTTGGTATTACAAAACTTATCTATATCCATTTTTTAGCAAGAGCCATATTTTGTCCTTTAGTTCTGAATGCGTTGTATCTTCTTCCATTACACAATGGGGAAATGCTGAACAAACGGGGTGGTGTTAAACACACACACAAGACTGAACACATGAACACAGCAGCTAGTCTTCACACTAGGTGGTAACAGGGTGTTCATCATCACCCTCTTCCAGGAAACATCTGGGCCAAAGAATTCTAGTAGAATGTTGCCTGAACACATTTTTCAACCCCTGCGAAAGACACGGCACGAAAAATTATCCTTACGAACACAGGATGAGTCAAACAACGGTTTAGGATAATCTTGCGAATGTTTCATCATCCATAAACCCTGGTGTCATTGAGACACGCTTGCACGCGCGTGCAACATCACGAAAGTGGGAAGTTTATGCTACAATGCACTTAGATGGAAGCGGGGAAACACAAGCGTGCGTGAATCGATAGACACAAACAGAAATAAGAAAAGACATAAATGCAAAAAACAAGACAAAATAAAGGACATCGCAAATACACATACAGTTTCCACAACGTGTAGGTAGCGTGGCCGAGCGGTCTAAGGCGCTGGTTTAAGGCACCAGTCTCTTCGGAGGCGTGGGTTCGAATCCCACCGCTGCCAGAGTTATTTTGGTGTAGACCTTGCTCAAGACGACGGGGGGCCCCTCATTTACTGTCACTCTTAATTGCCTTGGTCTCTTCTTCTCCTTCTCTATAGCTAGTCAAGAGAAGATGTGAGAGTCTTTCTCCAAGGCATATTTACCAACAGCTACGATTCTCTCCTTACGTCTTGCTCTAAAAGTTTTGGTTCTCTTTGTGTCTTTACACGAGAAATGAGCTACAACAACCGAATATCATAATGCAGAATCTTCTGCCATGTTACGCGACTCGGTGTCTAAAGATAACACAGCAGAACAAAATGGTCCCGGGTTAATAAACCTTCAAGTGACGTCTGTATAATGAAATAAAAAAGGCCGTGCGTTTCTTTCTCAAGGATAAACATTATACATATTGCTCTCACTAACTTATTTGCCTGTCGTACTCAAAGGCGAACAAAGTACCTCTTAAAGAACCATCCAATTGTTTCCAATGAAGGATATAGTGTTCCCTAATATGCTCTGACCCTGAAGCCTCGCTTTAAGACGACGCGATCCCAGAGGGTAATCAGATTTGCCTCGTACGCTCAAAGTCATTCAAGAATCATAAGGACTGTTGACGGCTGAGGCATTTCTCCACGATCTTTGAGGATTCTCGAGACTTCTATTGTTTCTCCTTGTAGGTTGAGTCACTTCAGTATGTGAGGGAATGACTTACCTCTTCTGTTGTTTATCATAACTTCATGATTAAGGTTCTTATTCTCAGTTCCTCTTAGAAATATCGCCCGGTATTTGGTGGTTAAATAACTCTGGTGCTTTCCATTCACACTTATCCTGAGAACTTGGGTGTCTTACCAGTGATGAATACCGCTTAGTGTCTCCCGCCCATACTGGTAAATATTTCGCAATTCCCATTCATAGTATTCTTATATATTTGAACGAGTTATTCTTTTCTGGGGAGTATGGTTTTGCAATATCTTGTTTATCAAGTATACTAACTGCTTTACTACACCTATTATCGCAAGATTCAATGTAGCAATAATAGTCTCAATCCTCTATTCGTTTTCGTGGTTGGCCCTACATGTTCAAGCAGCTGACAGCATTCATTCAAGTTAGTCCTTTCACTTCCCTTGTCAACACAGTACTCCTAGATGTATGAAGAGGCATATGTCCCTCGACTGGAAGCCTCTCAGATCGCTCGTCTACACAACAAGATACATACACACACACACAAGAGCTCTGACGCACTCACTGTATTGTGACTGTCGTGTTTCACACTCTACTGAAACACAACGGGTCTCCTCGTAGATACGTTGGCATTGTGCAGAAATCCAAAACCCTTTGCATATTTCCCATTCCTCTAAATCTTACCCGCGTCCATTTTAACAAAATAACAATATCTTGTCCTTTTGATTTGCGTCGTGTCTTCCTCTAACACGTCGGAAGCGAGTATCACAAGACAATGGAATATGCTGAGCAAATGATGTGGTATTTAGACTAACACGACAGAGAACACGACATGACCACAGTAATCCTCGTCAACAATGGCTGGTGACATGGCATTCAGCATCCACCACCTCCTCCTCCTGCAGATATGCGAGCCTCACAGTGTGTGTGGCGGGACTGCCGAGATCACCCACCCCCTCCAAAGGCTCAGCCTCTGATGAAGATTATCCTTACGAACGTAGGATTAGTAAAACACAGGGTTGGGGTAATGTGCTGAGCGTTTGATTATACACCAGAGCAGTCACAGAGACACGCTTGCACGTGCGTGCGTGCTTGCTTGTACCGCCTCATGAAACTGGGAAGTTGGAAGCTTGAATGCGCTTATATGAACTAGGGAAACACGAGCGTACGGGAGTCGACGTAGAAACCAAAATAAACAAACAGATAGAATAGAAAGATTAAAACAGGAACACGCACAAACACACACACTCAAGGCAGTAGGTAGGTAGCGTGGCCGAGCGGTCTAAGGCGCTGGTTTAAGGCACCAGTCTCTTCGGAGGCGTGGGTTCGAATCCCACCGCTGCCAGATTCATTTTGGTTTGAAACGCGCTCGAGACGAGACTTCTCATTTAATGTCATCTTAGCCCCGGTCTCCTCTTCTTCTTTTCCTCTACCTTTAGTCAAGGGAAATTCTACGTGTCATTTTGTCTCCAAAGCTTCTTTATCCACAACTATGATTCTCTCTCTCTCTCTCTACCTCCCGGGGGGCTTCTACAACCACCGAATATCATACTGTAGAAACCTGTCACGTCATGCGACTCGCTGTCTGAAGATAGCACTGAAGAAAAAGGTCCTGGTTAAGGACTCCTTCAGGTAATGTTTGTATAAATAAAGAAATATCGTGTATATTTTTCAAAGATAAACGTTATCTTTATCGCTCTCCATTAATTCATTTGCCTGTCGTGCTCACGAGAGAAGCAAAGGACTTCTCAAGAAGCGACAAAAATGTTTGCTATGAAGGATATCGTGTTCCCTAATATATACTTCGACCCTGAGGCGTCGCTTCAGGAACACGTCACCCTAAGAAGGTGATCAGATTTCCCTCCTCGAGGCTACTTGAAATGCCTGATGCTTCTCCCGGAAGATCGAGTCGCCTAAAGACCATGTAGTACCTGAGGGAATGACTTGTCTCCTCAATGCGCATCGTATCCTCAAGATCAGAATGCCAATTCTCAGTGTTGGATACCACTAAGTACGATTGCCCTCAGCCGGGCAGTAACAATTATAGTACTTGATTTCACGTTAGAGGCTCCGTTCACGGACAAAAATCTACAAGAAGGCCGGGCCTTAATTGAAATATACATAAGTTAACGAAAGGATAAAAGAAGAGATGAAAGAGTATTTACGAATTTTGGAGGAAGTGAAAATCTTGTCTTTTAAAAAGTGCCGCGCGATAGTTACTGAGAAAGACACGAAGGGATAGAGAGTTCCAAGGCTTGGTGTTGGGGAAGACACAGTTATCAAAACGGCCCACCCTCGAGTTGCCAACGGCCACTCTGTAATCATGCGACTCTGTAGCATATTGTGATATCTTGTTTATAGATTCCCTGGCATCTCACACTTATCCACGCAAGGTAAAACAGTAGTAATCGTCTCTTAAGAATATTTTCAGTTTCGTGGTTGACCTTACATGTTGAATCAGCGGAAAGACTTCCTTTAGTCACCTTGTCAACGCCTTAAATGTATGCAGGATCCTATTCACTTAGACTGGAAGCCTCTCAGAACGCTCGTCCTTTTGTTCCGAATGCGTTGTGTCTTCTATCGCGCCGGGGGAACACCATAACAGTGGGAGATGCTGGGCGAACGGTGTCGTATTAGAGACTCACACACGACACGAGCACAGCATTCAGTCTCTACAATGGACGGTGACATGACCTATCCATCCTCCTCGTCCTGGAGATATGAGGGAGGGAGGAGTGTGGTGGTTGGAGACGTCATCTCCTGCCCCACGTATGACCCAATGCGAAGCTTCTATCCTTACGAACACAGGATACGTAAAAATGAAAAAAAAAAGATATAGTTGAGGGTAACCTTCTGAAGTTTTGATTATACAGCCCGGGTCTCGTCACTGAGACACGCCTGCACGTGCGTGAGTGTGGCACGTCACGAAAGTGGGTAATGGAACGCATCTAGATGAAGATGGGAAACACGAATGTGCGTAAATTGACGCAATCACCAAAACACACACACACACACACACACACACACACGCAAGAAGATAGGCAATGTATTGAAAATGTAGGTAGCGTGGCCGAGCGGTCTAAGGCGCTGGTTTAAGGCACCAGTCTCTTCGGAGGCGTGGGTTCGAATCCCACCGCTGCCAGTAATTTTGATGTATAGATTACTAAAGACGATAAAAACGCGGCCCAAGAAGTGTGAAACTCTCTTACCATAATGGACACTTATGAGGCAATCAAACAAATATACGAAAGCTTTAAGACAGTATATATATATATAAATATATATATATATATATATATATATATATATATATATATATATATATATATATATATATATATATATATCGCTACCTCGCAAACGCGGGAGACAGCGACAAAGTATAAAAAAAAAAAAATATATATATATATATATATATATATATATATATATATATATATATTATATATATATATATATATATATGTATATATATATATATATATATATATATATATATATATATATATATATATATATATATATTTTTTTTTTTTTTTTTTTTTTTTTTTTTTTTTTTTTTTTTTTTTTATACTTTGTCGCTGTCTCCCGCGTTTGCGAGGTAGCGCAAGGAAACAGACGAAAGAAATGGCCCAACCCCCCCCCCCATACACATGTACATACACACGTCCACACACGCAAATATACATACCTACACAGCTTTCCATGGTTTACCCCAGACGCTTCACATGCCTTGATTCAATCCACTGACAGCACGTCAACCCCTGTATACCACATGACTCCAATTCACTCTATTCCTTGCCCTCCTTTCACCCTCCTGCATGTTCAGGCCCCGATCACACAAAATCTTTTTCACTCCATCTTTCCACCTCCAATTTGGTCTCCCTCTTCTCCTCGTTCCCTCCACCTCCGACACATATATCCTCTTGGTCAATCTCTCCTCACTCATTCTCTCCATGTGCCCAAACCATTTCAGAACACCCTCTTCTGCTCTCTCAACCACGCTCTTTTTATTTCCACACATCTCTCTTACCCTTACGTTACTTACTCGATCAAACCACCTCACACCACACATTGTCCTCAAACATCTCATTTCCAGCACATCCATCCTCCTGCGCACATCTCTATCCATAGCCCACGCCTCGCAACCATACAACATTGTTGGAACCACTATTCCCTCAAACATACCCATTTTCGCTTTCCGAGATAATGTTCTCGACTTCCACACATTTTTCAAGGCTCCCAAAATTTTCGCCCCCTCCCCCACCCTATGATCCACTTCCGCTTCCATGGTTCCATCCGCTGACAGATCCACTCCCAGATATCTAAAACACTTCACTTCCTCCAGTTTTTCTCCATTCAAACTCACCTCCCAATTGACTTGACCCTCACCCCTACTGTACCTAATAACCTTGCTCTTATTCACATTTACTCTCAACTTTCTTCTTCCACACACTTTACCAAACTCAGTCACCAGCTTCTGCAGTTTCTCACATGAATCAGCCACCAGCGCTGTATCATCAGCGAACAACAACTGACTCACTTCCCAAGCTCTCTCATCCCCAACAGACTTCATACTTGCCCCTCTTTCCAGGACTCTTGCATTTACCTCCCTTACAACCCCATCCATAAACAAATTAAACAACCATGGAGACATCACACACCCCTGCCGCAAACCTACATTCACTGAGAACCAATCACTTTCCTCTCTTCCTACACGTACACATGCCTTACATCCTCGATAAAAACTTTTCACTGCTTCTAACAACTTGCCTCCCACACCATATATTCTTAATACCTTCCACAGAGCATCTCTATCAACTCTATCATATGCCTTCTCCAGATCCATAAATGCTACATACAAATCCATTTGCTTTTCTAAGTATTTCTCACATACATTCTTCAAAGCAAACACCTGGTCCACACATCCTCTACCACTTCTGAAACCGCACTGCTCTTCCCCAATCTGATGCTCTGTACATGCCTTCACCCTCTCGATCAATACCCTCCCATACAATTTACCAGGAATACTCAACAAACTTATACCTCTGTAATTTGAGCACTCACTCTTATCCCCTTTGCCTTTGTACAATGGCACTATGCACGCATTCCGCCAATCCTCAGGCACCTCACCATGAGTCATACATACATTAAATAACCTTACCAACCAGTCAACAATACAGTCACCCCCTTTTTTTATAAATTCCACTGCAATACCATCCAAACCTGCTGCCTTGCCGGCTTTCATCTTCCGCAAAGCTTTCACTACCTCTTCTCTGTTTACCAAATCATTTTCCCTAACCCTCTCACTTTGCACACCACCTTGACCAAAACACCCTATATCTGCCACTCTGTCATCAGACACATTCAACAAACCTTCAAAATACTCATTCCATCTCCTTCTCACATCACCGCTACTTGTTATCACCTCCCCATTTGCGCCCTTCACTGAAGTTCCCATTTGCTCCCTTGTCTTACGCACCCTATTTACCTCCTTCCAGAACATCTTTTTATTCTCCCTAAAATTTACTGATAGTCTCTCACCCCAACTCTCATTTGCCCTTTTTTTCACCTCTTGCACCTTTCTCTTGACCTCCTGTCTCTTTCTTTTATACTTCTCCCACTCAATTGCATTTTTTCCCTGCAAAAATCGTCCAAATGCCTCTCTCTTCTCTTTCACTAATACTCTTACTTCTTCATCCCACCACTCACTACCCTTTCTAAACAGCCCACCTCCCACTCTTCTCATGCCACAAGCATCTTTTGCGCAATCCATCACTGATTCCCTAAATACATCCCATTCCTCCCCCACTCCCCTTACTTCCATTGTTCTCACCTTTTTCCATTCTGTACACAGTCTCTCCTGGTACTTCCCCACACAGGTCTCCTTCCCAAGCTCACTTACTCTCACCACCTTCTTCACCCCAACATTCACTCCTCTTTTCTGAAAACCCATACTAATCTTCACCTTAGCCTCCACAAGATAATGATCAGACATCCCTCCAGTTGCACTTCTCAGCACATTAACATCCAAAAGTCTCTCTTTCGCGCGCCTGTCAATTAACACGTAATCCAATAACGCTCTCTGGCCATCTCTCCTACTTACATAAGTATACTTATGTATATCTCGCTTTTTAAACCAGGTATTCCCAATCATCAGTCCTTTCTCAGCACATAAATCTACAAGCTCTTCACCATTTCCATTCACAACACTGAACACCCCATGCATACCAATTATTCCCTCAACTGCCACATTACTCACCTTTGCATTCAAATCACCCATCACTATAACCCGGTCTCGTGCATCAAAACCGCTATATATATATATATATATATATATATATATATATATATTATCCCTGGGGATAGGGGAGAAAGAATACTTCCCACGTATTCCCTGCGTGTCGTAGAAGGCGACTAAAAGGGAAGGGAGCGGGGGGCTGGAAATCCTCCCCTCTCGTTTTTTTTTTTTTTTTTTTTTTTTTTTTTTTTTTCCAAAAGATGGAACAGAGAAGGGGGCCAGGTGAGGGTATTCCCTCAAAGGCCCAGTCCTCTGTTCTTAACGCTACCTCGCTATCGCGGGAAATGGCGAATAGTATGAAAAAAAAAAAAAAAAAAAAAAAAATATATATATATATATATATATATTCCTGTTCTATCTAAGCGGAGATGAAACACGATAAGCTCCCAAGTGCCCTTTCGTGTAATGATCACATCATCTGGGGAGATACAAGAAAGAAATATGTCGAATGATATACAATGAAGAGACGTAGCTAAGACGCCATTTGGTAAACAAGTGACTACCCGAATGGAGGTCGTGTGTGTATATATATAAACACACATGGTTAAGGGACGGGGATAAGCAGAGTGCACAACTCTCTCCCCGTAGACCAAAAGTAGTCAATTACTGCACACACACACACACACACACACACACACACACACACACACACATGTACAATCTCTCTCAAAGTGTCATCGCGTTCCTTCCTCCAAAACACAGATTAACTCAAGCGTCCAGCAGCATTTCAAGAGTTGACCAACTCAAGCTTCTGGCTGTGTTCAGAGTGAACCAACTCCAGCGTCTAGCAGCATTCAGAGCGAACCACGTCAGCGACAACAGAATATTATCACAGTGACGTACCATAAATCTTGATTTTTCTCCCATTAGATACGACAGTGTCAGAAGTGGACGAGACACTCGCTGGTGTGGAGGGAGGGAGAGCTCTGTGTGTGTGTGTGTGTGTGTGTGTGTGTGTGTGTGTGTGTGTTGGAGTAGAAAGGCAGGGGTGATGGAGTGAAGAAAGATAAGTTAATTAAGATAAAGCTATGCTGTTCTTCGCCCCTAATGCAGAAGAAACTTTTTTTTTTCATGTATTACGGCCACTTAGCGGACTACACTGGGCATACAGATGCTATACACTAGCTATACAGTCCACACTGGGTACAGGGGGCTATAAAAGCTATAAAGGCTACACTGGGTACAGAAGCTAAAGAAGCTATGTACGATAGACCGAAATAGAGAGGCTACATGAGCTTTTCTGACCACACACAGTATAGAGGCTTAACAAGCTATGCAAGCTAGAATCTATAAAGTTAATGCACGAGCTATACGGTTTACATTTGTTAGAAGCTATATATAAGCAGGCTAAACAGCTTATAAAAGCTAGATAAGTTATGCTGGCTGCAAACTATACCGGCTACAAGCTATGCTTGCTGCAACGAGTATAGATATAGACAAGCTATGCAAGCTAATCTAGGTACAGAAGCTATACCAGGTATGCAGGCTACGGAGATTACGAGGGTACATAATGTTTGCACTGGTTACAAAATACTAAGGAAGCAAAACCAGCTTTGCAGAGGTGAACAATACAAGCATAAAATGCTTTCCAAACTACATGGTCTATATTGCAAGAGATGTTTAATAATTAAGTTTTATTGCTGTAAATTACACAAACAATGTTGCGTAGGAAGCTAAGCCTGATATATATATATATATATATATATATATATATATATATATATATATATATATATATATATATATATATATATAAAAGCTATGTTGCCCTCATAGAACACACAGACCATAGGAACTATATCATCTTCCTAAAAAAACAACAGCTAGAATATACTCACAAAAGTATATCATAACAGCGAGATTACACTAATGAAATATTTGTTTTAAAAAAAGAATTGAAGTCTCTTCCTCTATTTTTTGTAGGTTCGGTTAACTGGACTGAGACCCAATCCTCTGTGTGAAAAGCCAGTGGATGCTCTTGTGGGCAGCTTGTGTTTGTGTGTACAGGATTTGATTCTTGAAAAGGTAATCGGCTCTCAGTCTTCACGGTGCAAGAGCACAATTGTCAGAACGGCAGAATTTAACACTACAAACGGTCAGGTTTTCTGAAACACACTTTCATGTATGATCATATACCACGTTTCCCTCCCTCCCAACGACGGTCGAGGACAAAAGTGTGAAAATGATATGTATAATTATGAACACTGTCCACAGTACACCCAGCTTTTCATCCTCAAATAGGGGTTGGTCGATAAAATGAGTACCTTGCCTGGGCTAAGGTATCATCTATATATATATATATATATATATATATATATATATATAGATAGATAGATAGATAGATAGATAGATAGATAGATAGATACCTGTTATTGACCCGCCTCAACGGAAGGATGAACAGTTGGGTTAACTGTGGAGAGACTGCAGCAAACAGAACTCGAACATGCGCGCTCGACCCAAAACAGCCTGTGGACGAGTCACGTTTAGCAACGCTAACCACTACACCACGGAGGTCTAAGCACTGTTTAATATCTGCGACTCAAAATGCATTATTTCCCATTCGACTTACAGTGAAGTCCATTTCTTAATGTCCCTTGATCATTGCTCCGTCTTCCTTGGCATAAAACTAATATGACCCAAGTTCGTCGGAGGCAAAGTTTTTGATATTTCAAAACAAAAGAGTCCCATATCGAGATCACTAACACAAAAGAACGGTGGGCATCGAACCGAGCCTTTGTGGTTCTCCTCGTCACGCTGGACTAGGTTGATGTGGAGAAGATACCGTCAGGGTGGCTATGGTCCGTGCGTAAGGTGGGGGTGTGTTAATATGGTCCGTGCGTAAGGTGGGGTTCGTACGGCACGACAGCTGAGTTGGGGCTCTCACGAGTCGTGCGTGAGCTGCGGGATTACAACCGCTCGTTCGTGTAGCTGGGGAAGCCGTGGAGAGAAGCTTCGAGTTTCAGTAACGGTGGTCGTAATTTACCTATCAAAACAAGCTGGCACATCCCTACGTGCCACTCTCACAATCCTCATCAATTTTACGTAAATTAATCCATAATAACTATTTCCAATTCATACACATCAGTAAATAATTTACGTGATATGAAAACGGATAGCGTGGATGCAGAACATCCAGCAGTTTGCAGTGTGGGTCACTATACTCAATTATCTAACTAGGGTTGTGCTGACACGGGTCATTCATCTCGTGTGATTAACATCTGACGGAGACTTAAAACACACAGGGCAATTCCATGGTACACAGAGTTAGCGGTTAGCGTATGTGACCGTAACGTCCAGGGTCGAACGCAGAGATTCGGATCCTAGTTGGGGGAAGGGGGGTGGGAGTCTGTCCACAGTCAACCCAGCTGTTCATCAACCCCAAGGGGTTGGCTGATAATACGCATTCCTGCCTCAGGTTAGGATATATATATATATATATATATATATATATATATATATATATATATATATATATAGCGTTAATGAAATGGCCTTCATTAGGGCCTCCGTTTTCCGTGAACTTTCACTTAATATATAAATAATAAAATAGTAACAGTAATGAATAATAATAAACATCTGACGTGTTAAGAGTGACACACGGGAATCAAAAAATTCTTTACAAGCAGAAATGTAAGGTAGGCAGCAGCGTAAGGTAGGTAACAGGGTAAGACTAAGGTAAGCACTACTGTAAGGTAGCGAGTAAGGCAAGGTAGGCATCAGGGTAAGGTAAGCAGTAGGGTAAGATAGGCACGACTGTAAGGTTAGAGGTACTATGGGTAACAGTATATTGTAGGGATGATAGTAAGGTTGGCTGGAAGTGTAATGTAAGAAGGAGCGTAAGGTAGGGAGTACTGTAAGGTAAGCTGTACTGTTAGGCAGAAAGTGCTGTAGGGAGACAGTAGTGTATGGGAGGCAGTAGAGTAAGAGAGGCAGTACTGTAAAGGGAGGCAGTACTGTGTGTTGAGTACTGACAAACAAGTCAGGGGCAAGACATCTTTAGTCTTTGAAGCGGATCAAATAAAACTTCTAAGGTGGTTACCCAATAGCCAGCCACGTTTTCTGTTAAAGGGGAAAAAAAAGAAATCCAGCAGCCAGACAAGGAGTGGGAATATTTAATCTCCTCATTGTGACAAGGAGGAAAAAAGAACAAAAAAAAAAAAAGAGACTCGATCAGATGAAGCTCATCAGGTTTACTCTTCATTAGAAAGTTTCATTAGCGAGATGGAAATCATAAACGTTGTTTTTCCAGGACTGGCTGGCTGGCTCGATCTCGTTTCCAGGACTGGCTGGCTTGCTCTCGTTTCCAGGGCTGCCTGGCTCGCTCTCGTTTCCAGGACTGGCTGGCTTGCTCTCGTTTCCAGGGCTGGCTGGCTCGCTCTCGTTTCCAGGACCGGCTGGCTGGCTGGCTCGCTCTCGTTTCCAGGACTGGCTGGCTTGCTCTCGTTTCCAGGGCTGGCTGGCTCGCTCTCGTTTCCAGGACCGGCTGGCTGGCTGGCTCGCTCTCGTTTCCAGGACTGGCTGGCTTGCTCTCGTTTCCAGGGCTGGCTGGCTCGCTCTCGTTTCCAGGACCGGCTGGCTGGCTGGCTCGCTCTCGTTTCCAGGGCTGGCTGGCTCGCTCTCGTTTCCAGGACCGGCTGGCTGGCTGGCTCGCTCTCGTTTCCAGGACTGGCTGGCTGGCTCTCGTTTCCAGGGCTTCCATGACTGTGTGATCATTTTCGTGATGTAGCCGACTCGCTCTCATTTCTCCTCAAGCTAGTCCACTGCTCGTACTTAGAACATCAGAATTATACAGTTTAAGATACGCTATTAAAGTGACCTTTCATGAATCCATCTCATAACTTCAGACTTGTTGCCCAAGACTATATTTTCCAAGTCGTGATGTTGGGAGGGATGATAAACGCGTCTTGCAGAGCCAAGTTTACTCAAGTGATGAAGACATCTCACTGGAATGATGATACTAAATGTGGAACTATGTCGTCGTAATCTGGATCTTATCCACTTTCTGGACGTAAACTCCAAAGTATATACTTCGTATATTTCAACATTTTTTTTTTTCAGTCACGTTAATTTTCGACTTTAATCGGCTAAACCAACAGTTATGTTTCAAAAGGAGACTACAGTTTTCCAAGGGATCAGTTGCACCGACTTTTTATTCCTAAGGTACGAATTGATCTGATCTTTATACGCCTGGAAGGCATCCCCTGCCACAGCCATCTGGTGGTGGTTCCCTCAACCCCTCCTAGAACAGCCAGACCATAAACTATTCTTTTTCATGGAAGATCTGGCTCAAAAACCTACTCCTTATCTATCGTCCTTATCGCTGCCTTAATGATGTTAATCCTTCTATTTCCGGATCTCTCTCTCGAGATGGAACACATCCAGTTCGCAAAATCCCTTAGGTAAGTGTATTTGTTAGCTTCGGCGTTTATTATAATGGCTGCGCTTGGTGTATTACCTTCAGCTATCCTGAACACATGGAGAAGCAAGCCTCCTCTCCACAATCCTGCCCTCACCTCCAGCTGCCCAGCGGATAGAGCAAACACACTCGACCCCTCTCCACACTGACTTCCCCCCCTATCCTCATATCACTACTGTTATCTCCATTTCTACGATCCAGTCATCACCTTCTGATATCTCTAACCTCTTCCCAGCTCAGTACCTTGAAAAACCGCCCAGCGTTGCCCCGTAACCAATTCTCATTTCAGTAACGTCATCGCGATCCAGCTGACCTACGTTATTGAACTTTACGAATTCTGCTAAAATGTCGCTTAGAATTTCAACAAATTTCAACCCAAGTATGAAATAGCCCAAGGCTATATGGGTAGGATAAATTCCAGTCACTGCATTGGAATTCATCATTTACCCGCATCATTTACGCGATAAAAAACATTTACTTTCATGAACTTGCCAAAATTCAAGGAACGCAAACAAGCTATGTACAGATATTAGAAACCCGACCCCTCTTACACAAGGAATCGTCCATCACACCACAAAATCAAGCGCAAGACACGACAGACTCTGCCAATAAACAGCTTTTATGCCTCAATAACACACACACACACACACACACACACACACACCCACGCACTCACACACACACACTCAGCCCCAACAGCAACAAATGTGGTTACTGGCAAAATAAACCACACCGTCTTGCCACATCACTTCCTTCACGTACGCCTCTCGCTTGTGGTGCCACAATCTGAAGACAGAGTTTAATCAAAGTTCCATCATGTTTGTAATAAGAACTCAACCCTTGATCCAGCCAATCTCCTCCTTTAATACGCCAAACCCTATTAGTCTTACCTCTATATCAGACCTAATTCGTCTGTCTAAGGTACTTTGTCAGTCCGGCGATTATCTCATCCCACAAGAGGGCTTTTGGTCCAGAAGGCATTACGTCTTAGTCCCTAAATCAACGTGTCCCAAAACCAGTCCCCAGTCATTCCCAAGCTTTACTTCACCCTCTTGAAAGAACGTACATTTCATCCTCAAAAAAATATGGGGCGATCACTCATCTCCATTTAATACAGACCATTAGCTCTAGCCTCATTCACCTCCAAAGTATTGAACGCTGCAGGAGAGAGAAAAATATTCCCAGTACGTTCAAAGACACAATGACCTCAAGCACACATTACGTGTTCCGCTCTGCACGTCCTAACAAATATTCTTTTCAGAATTGTGACCCAACTCTTGAAGATGTTGGTGGATTTTTCGTTACAGTCCCCAGATATTCTAAGCTTTGGATCGTTTAATAGATCTTATCCAAGAGCCTCCCAGTTCTAGGCTTCTATACGAATCTAAGACTCTTGAAAACTGTATTTCACAATATGACAGTCTTATCCATGCAGTAGCATATGGTATTCACGCCTCTTTTCATTAACTGATGTTCCCTGGACACTTTCCAGTTTCCCTGAATCTTTCCTTGCTACCTATAATAGTTCTTTCCTCAATAACGCTAGACAATATAAGCTTATATAATAGTCTACACAGGTGCGTCATCAGGATACACACAAAGTGCTAATCATCATCTGCTATTCTAAACACTATGAAAAACGTTGACATGCAACACAATAAGACAGTAACATGAAAACAACGAAGACAAAAATTTATGGACGTTGACGGCCGAGACAGCAACACAAACATGGAATACATTTTAGACTAGACCAAGATCCGGGCAACAACACAAATATGGAAAACAAACTGTGGACGTTGGTGGTGATGTGTGGTTGGTGTGTGGTGGTATGTTGGTTGTGGTATGCGGTGGTGATGATGAGGGAGTTGTGGTATGCGGTGGTCGTGGTGATGTGTGGTAGTGGTGTGCGGTGGTCGTGGTGATGTGTGGTAGTGGTGTGCGGTGGTCGTGGTGATGGCAGTGGTGTCTCTTATTCTACTTAAACGTCTTTCCTCATCGATTTCAGCCGCAGGTGTTCAGACTTCAGAAACTTAAAGACCTCGCAGTGCACAGGTCTTGAAATCAACGTTAGAGTCCGTATGATGAATCGTATGAGGAATACTTTACCCAAAATTCTCCTTCCTCTCATCGTACAAATCACTCAAATCTAAACATCAAGATACACAAATTATTAATAGAGCAAACACAAAGATTTGAAGAGCTCAATCGTTACATTCCTATGAATCACAGACATATACGACACTAAAACAGAATCCATATTTCATACATACAGACATCTACCAAGATATCAACTCCTGCTGGTAAACATATAACGTTACTTTGAGCTGAAGGCGATGATATCTATCAACACTGGCTCCCAGCCTCGTCATCTTGGCTTCCAGTTTCCGTGAAGTCTACGATCCATGTCCTAAAAATTTTCTTTTCCTTGGATGTTTTTCGTCAATGCTAATGACCGTCCTGGGATAGCAAGGGGAGGTCATTCCTTCAGCAATGTATATACACATCTGTCTCGCGCAGAGGTAAACACCTGTTTAACATGACATTTTCCTCTGTTGAATTATGGCGCAGGATTGTTTGCACATAGTCCATTAAGTGTGTTTGCAGTTGATTCTTGAGGTAAAGGCTGTTTCCCCAAGAGCAGCTTTACACGCTGGCCAAGTCTTTGCAAAGTCAAAGTTTATGTTTGTACGCTTGCTTACACATGCTGGTTAGGTTATTTCGTCTGCCACGATCGTAAGCCTTTAGTTGTATAAGTGTGTGTATGTGTCTATGTGTGTGTGTGTGTTGTGTGTGTGTGTGTGTGTGATGTTTTATGTCAGCTCAGTATATGCTTCTATATGCGCTTGACTTAAAGTAGTGTAGATGTGCGTGCATGCGAGTGTATGTGTATCTGGTGGGTGTATGCTTCCATACACACACAGGCACGTTTCTGTACGCAAATGCACGTGGTGTTTTGCGTATTTGTACGTGCCTATGTATCTGCGCATGTTGTGGCGAGTGTATGCATCTTCACCATGCATTTCTTTATGAGCCCGAGTGTTTAAGCAAAGTCATAAACGTATCCTACTTACACACGTGTGTGTGTGGGAGTGTGTGTGTGGGAGTGTGTGTGTGTGTGTGTGTGTGTGGGAGGAGGAGGAAGTGGGGGAGGGCTTCAGTATCTGAGTTCCACAACACAGCCTCATCCTTGAAGCCTTTACGACACTAATCTTCAACTCGTTAACATACGACACCCTTTCAAAGACGGTGCCACAGTAGTATACGTCTTGTGCCTGGTTCTCAGCGAGACGTGTGGTGTGTGTGTGCTGTATGCTTCCGTAGCAAGAGTCAAGCACACCACAGGAAGACAGACGCACTCTCCTGCTTGCCCCTTGCGTGACAGATCAAGAAGGGAACCACCAGCATAGCCACTGCTTCCACAAGGGCGAGAGTTAACAGGTGCCAGAGCCCGATGGATTCGAGATATAGATAGGAGTATGTTGAAGCTGTAACTCATTGTTTGGGAAGGGTAGAGTGTATCAAGAGAAGGTCAGAAATTAACCGAATCCATCGCATTAAATGCGTCATAAAAATCATCTTTTTTCAAGAGCTAGTAAGCTTAATTGAAGACAAGTGGGAACGAGGGGAAGTGAGAGAGAGAGAGAGAGAGAGAGAGAGAGAGAGAGAGAGAGAGAGAGAGAGAGAGAGAGAGAGAGAGAGAGAGAGAGGCGCCTCAAGACGCGTCGTGTGCTTACTCAGAAACCAGCTGCTGACTCGAGTGACTCACACAGAACAAATGATGCCACCCACAAACTCCAGAGACAATGTTGTGAGCAGCGGGGTCGTTTTGAGCATGGTAACCCCCGCATCCACGACCTCTCTACATCATCATCTTGGTCATGTAACAGAGACGCAAGATTCCTAACTCCTCAAGATACTTTTGTTTAAGACACTCGAAAGAACTCTCTACATACAGATGACAGCTGCAGTCAGCTTTCATATAGAGAGACAAAAATCATACAACTGCGCTGAAAATAACAGGTAATTCCTTGGTAAGAATGGAATATAAGACTTCCAATTTGTAGCAGACAGACTGACGAGCAAAAACCGCTATCCTACAAATGGGGTGCATTACGTCCCCCCACCCCAAGACACAATGGGTTTTCTTCCTCGGTCGACAATATTTCCTCTTCTTGGTCATCTGACTCTACATTCATCATTTCCAGAGGAGAGATATTCCATTACATCCCTCACCCACTCTGGAATGAACTGGAAGAACATATATCACAACTTTCACTTAACGTACAAAAACCTTGTGGTGACAACTTTTGCATCAGTTGTAACGATACTTTTAAATAGATTTCAGTGATCTTTTTTTTTTCTCCTCTTCGTATTAACCGGTTGTGTTCCATGTCATTTCACTGCAAAATAAAAAAACTGTTTTGGAAATAAATGATAAACAGTTTTGTCCCATAAAACGAAGGAATAAATCCAGTAGGACACTAACAAGTCAATGAATAATTCGATCAGACGAGTGAAGATATATAAAAACGTATGGATGAATACATAAATAGATAAAAAGGAACATCAAATACATGAATAAATGAATATTGATGATGACATTCATTCTTGTGTGTGTGTGTGTGTGTGTGTGTGTGTAGAGACATTCTGAGAGTAGTGGAAAACATATTAGAATTGTTCGTACCTAGAGTTCTGATATCATTGATGTGCAAATCATTTAATGCATTTATTCTTTTATGCTTTCTTATAGAAGTGGTTTATCCCTCATGTAATTCCTACCCCTGACCCTTGACCTAGCAACCGAGTGTCGGCTTTAAGGGCACATACAATCATGTCCACGACTCATACTGTCGTACTGTTGGAGGTTAACTTGGGTAATTCATTCATTCATTCAATCTCGTCAGCTAGCCAGAGGAAGGATTGGGACAGTGTGATCATTTCGGTACACGGTGTTCGGAGCAGCACCAAGGTTCCTAGTACTGCACAATACATGATACGGAAACTCGAAAAACGAAGCTGTGATGGTTTTGATACACTGTGTTCGAAGCAGCCACAAGGTTCCCAACACTACGTAGCTCATCATACATTAGCTCAAAAAACGAAGCTGTAATGGTTTCGATACACTATGTTCGAAGCAGCCACAAGGTTCCCAGCACTACGTAGCTCATCATACATTAGCTCAAAAATCGAAGCTGTGATGATTTCGGTGCAATTTGCTCGAAGCAGCTACAAAATTCCCAACATGTAGTAACTGGTGATACAGAAGCTCGCAAAACGAAGCTGTGATGGCTTCGGTTCGCTGTGTTCGAAGCCAGCAGTGCAGAACAGATCATACGTAAGCGCATCTTTAAGAAAATGGGATCTAAAGAAAATGGGGACGAACAAGAACTTTTGAAATATAAATGTTTAATACAAGATGGAATTAGGTAAAGATTCTGCTAGGAATAATTTTGTCCTTGACTGAAACGTATTTTGATAAGTTATTTTTGTATAGAAAACAATTACACTCTGATGAATGTCATTACGTAAACCAGAATATTCATTTTCATATATATGAAAATACTAGGGGGCGCGCGCGCGCACACACACACACACACACACACACGTACTTCTATATATGAAAACTTTTGAATACTTCTACACTGCTTTTTGTGATACATCCAGCAATACTTAGAATGAACTGAGGAATATAGCGCTCGCAAGAGAATGAAAAAGGAAAAAGAGGAAATGGCTACTAAACCAACAAAGACAGCAATATAAAAGGGGGTTTATACATGAGGCAAGAAATTTTTAATATACGAGGGGATACTTTCAAGAAAAGTATCCAGATTTAAACTAAATCCAGTTACCTGGAAGTCAATGTCACGTGAGAATTAAACGAGAACATCCACAATATTGTGCTCATCTTATGTGTTTACTGAAGAATGTATCATGCCAGACTTTGCCAGAGAAGTTAAAGCTCCCTTTCATAAAGTCAGGAAGACAAGGATGTATTTACAGGAATTTACACAATGAAATTCATTCACGATTCAAAATACTGAATCTCGACTGGTACTGCCATGTACATACAACACAAGATGCTAAAACATTTTGAGGCATCTGTATTGAAAACAGATGCATCAAATGTTGATGCAGTTGGTCGTATTTAATAGCAAACTCCGGAGGCGCTTTTGGATAACTTATTATATACATAAATGTTGTATGTTTGTTTCTGCATGAGGAGTGTCAGGGTGCTACGATGCGAGTATGAGGTTATCCGCACAAGAGAGGGGG
>NC_092232.1:53287481-53479981 GCF_036320965.1 Panulirus ornatus
CGTTTACGTCTCCGTAAACGAGGCCACGGCACATGAAAGTCTTCATATTCCAGGTCAAGCAAACTGGCTCTTCCAGTGAAGGGATTTGGGTGTTCACCAGACTCCGCCTGCGCGAGGCTTCATCGCTGGAGGCACAGCCTCGTCAGAAAACTTCCTCACTTCAAAGTAATGTACATTTCCCTGCTACTGGAAGTAGCGCAGCCTTGGGTAGCAAGGGCCTTCATAAAGGTCCAGGGGTCACGCCAAGACTCTTAGAAATTGGTCCTGTGGTAATTCAGATGATTTGATCAATAAAATGGGAACTATTGGCTTGTTTTCTTGTGAATTTCTTGATCGACAGACAAGTCATCCTCTTAGAAAGTGTTAGTTTATCTTCATAAATGTGGTACAAGTTCCACCACCACCACATTATGACTCGAGTGTCCTTCCATGTGGTAGAGAGGCGCGCGGAGTCCATCCCTCAATACTGACAGTCACTCGCTCTTCGTCTCTACAAGGCCGAGCAAGTGAACGCTCTGGTCGAGTCACCCTCAAGAGCTCCTCTCAGCCTCTTTGATCCTGTCTGAAGGTCTATTAGACTGCCTTGTGGGGCCCTCGGATCCTCGTGGGAGACACCTTGAAAACGTCAGGGTACCCAATTAGCGGCTCCCTGAATCCTTGTCAGAACTATTTCGGTGCTTCGATAAACAGAATTACTAGCAGAACCCGATTGCCGACGCGAAAACCAAATAAGTGAAAAAGATAAAAATCTCTTTCCTCGTCAGAGGTAAAATATGCTCAGGTGTCTTCCTCAGTGATATGTTATCTCGTATTTAGTGTGACATCTTAAAAAAATGATTGCGTGCAAGCTCTTCCAGACCCACTTCGCATCTCCACACACACACTGGCCAGCATATAGAAAAAGTTAAGGTTCTAGTGACTGAAAGCAATGCCTGGGATCTGCCACTACGGGCACTGATGGCCATATGTTACGCCTCGAAACGGAAGCGGCCGATTCAAGAACTAATTACTCATCCTCCCCAGCCGAAGAAAACAGAAAACAAGGTAAAAGAAATTACAGTGGCGCATACGCCCCGCCTGCAATGCATGGCTCAGAGACGCGAACGCTCTCATGAGACGATTTGCATGTACCATTGCACATAGAAATAGGTCTCATTCCATCGTCTACTGTACACAGCTTATACAATACAGGCGTACAGGAAGGGACGTGGTCGGAAAGACTCGAGAGAAGTTCCTTCTCGGCCAATTTCCTGGCTCCGCAAGTAAGTACATATCCATCACGACTCTGCGTAGACACTGTCTCCTCTGCTCTATCTTCCTTCGCTTCCATCAGTCGCTGGCTTCGAAGAATCTTATAAACCCATGAAGATTTCGTCCGAGCGGTGGGTCTCCCGACTGGCGTAGTGCGAGGTTTCCGACAGAGGCGCCGCCTATCCATCGAGAGGAAATTACCCTTTATTGAGTGTGTGTGAACCACAGGAGTGTGTGACAAGACATCGTGAACCAGGGAAAACGAACTGCTATATATGATGACTGTATGAATCTATTTGTGTAACAAAGGAGATCCCTTTGTTCTGTAACAGACAGGGCGAATTAACTGGTATGGGGTGTTAGACTGTGAATCACCTGTTGTGTAAACGAGAGGGTAAACCATCTGGTGTGTGACAGACAGGGCGAATCACCTGTTATATCACAAACAGGGTAAATTACCTGTTGCATGATAAGACAGGGATGGTCACCAGATACACAACGGGTGGCCCATCCGTTGTGCGCGAGACGGGGGGCAGTCACCTGTTATATCACAAACAGGATGAACTACCTGTTACGTAACAGACGGAGGTTAATCACCCGTTACCTCATAAACGAGTTGAAACCCCCTTGTTGTGCGAGAGACCCGGCATGACCCACGTTAGGCGTGATCTGGATGAAAGATAACATATCAGTGATATGTCTTTTACAAGAACATTAGTTTGATAACCTTATCGACATTGGATCAAGCTAAATATGGGTCATTCCCTTTTATATATACGACACATATTTCATGCTATTCAGGACGAATTGCTGGGAGGCAGTGATTTAACGTACGAGGCAAAGTGAAATAAAGAGACGAGGGAAATTTTTGGTATATGGCCCTTACAACATGGCCCACAATTGCATAATTAGGGCAAATCACCTTAATCATCACATTCTTTCCCTAATTATGGGAATCTGCGCCAATTAGTAAGTGATGAAAGGTATGGTAGACATAACCCTCTTGGTTCGTATAAGCTGTGGATTACCGAAATATATTCGGTACAAAAGATATATTTCCAATAAATTCAAAAGATGGAAGAAAAAACTGCTTCAATAATTTACGGGAAGGAATGGATTTGTCGAAACGTTCGTGGAGGCGATTCGAAAGTTACTTATTGCAGTTGTGAATGAAAATTATTTGAACGCGCGAGTGCCTACGTGATAATGATAATAATAATAATATGCAGCTTCTTGAATAGATGTAAGTAAAGTCTGAAATTATTCAGAAAAAATACAGACAAACTGTGAGAGCGAAGCGAGAAAGGGGACTGTCAAAATTACATTGTTTCCACTGTGTGTGTGTGTGTGTGTGTGTGTGTGTGTGTGTGTGTGTGTGTGTGTGTGTGTGTGTGTGTGCAATTAACAATTTTTACCATCGGGAAGCTGGCAAATGCTCAAGGTGTCCCGCACCCTGCATTTGCAAACATAGTTTCTGGCTCGTTTTACCAATGTTAATTTCCTTGCACACATCCCACATTCTCCCCAAATGAATTTCAGACGTCAGTTATTCCATCACCAAATTTCCGTACACATCTCCCCTTACTGTTTCCTTCCTAACGAATCCATTCGCATTCCTAGGCCTGTTCGTCCCAGATCCTATCCTCACCTACATCAGATCAGAGTCTTGCGAGCTTAAATCTTGCAACAAGTCGACCAATGAGATAAAGAGCCAAGGGAACATGAGCGATTACATTTACCAATGGCATTCAACAGATTACATTTACAGGTTACATTTACCAATGGCATTCAACAGATTACATTTACAGGTTACATATACCAATGGTATTCAATAGATTACATTTACAGATTACATTTACCAATAGCATTCAACAGATTACATTTACCAATGGCATTCAACCAATCCACAGTCTTAAAATATAATCATGACATTATCTTCGTCCTTCCGGCATTTCTCTTCGCATCAGAGAGATACCACTGGATGAGCGTCTGGCGGCATAATACACGACTTCCTCCAGTTTTTAATATTTTCACGAGTCTCTCCACAAGCCAGCACTCGTAAATATCCCGCAAATGCCAGCGTCTAAACCCTGGGATCTTTGGGATGTAAGCTGGCTCCCTGGGATCGCTGATCTACCAGTGGGTGTATATCATCCCAGCGATTTTTCTTGGATCAGAGACTAAAAGAAGCTCTTCTCTTTCAGCCTTTTTTGATTATTACTATCATTACGGTGTCTGGCGAATGTGTACTGCTGGCGACAAGTTATTCAACGATACGGATTTCAAGGAGGACTCTCGAGGAGGACGTAGACATCAGCCTCGACGGTGCTGGAACTGCTGGTCTTTTTTTTTTTATTAATAATATTTGTTTAAAAGTTTCAGCTCCTCTGCCGTGATTCGCCATTCAGCGTCGCATATCGGACATGGTCCTAAGAATCCACATATGGGCGAGGAGTATACATGAAGTGAAGGTCAGGTCAGTATATATTCTCTCTCTCTCTCTCTCTCTCTCTCTCTCTCTTTCTTTCTCTCTCTACCGCCGAACATCCCATTCAATTGTTACATGCAGCCCATCTCTTGGAGCAAGACCCGTGTATACCACACACACACACCACCACCTTCATATAACAAGACTGAATATCACTTTCCCTCTGAAGACACACCATTTCCAGCAACGCTCGTGCCACAGTTAAACGGTTCGATGCTGAAATTTGGACTGAAAACCATTTCGTGATAATATTCACACCATCTTTCAACATCATCAGCTCATGATAGTGAAATGAATACTAAGCCATATCTATATGTTCTATGAATCACACGAGATGATTCTATGACATATGTAAGATTTTACTGCCATCTTGAAGAATATCTTAACATGACTGAGCTATTACCAGAGTTTCATGAAGGATCACTTCTTTCCTCTGTCAAAACATTGGGGAAATGATGATATATATCTATCGATCCCCTGCACAGTTCTACTGAGACACATCTTTGTCGTATTACGACCCCAATTCCTTGGTTCGAGCTGCTTTTGTTCTACGTAACAAGTTCTTGAACTTCCAGTTTGAAATAAAACCAAGACAATCGCCATCTTACATAATAAAGCGACCCTCTTTTGTGAACCTTAAGTTACATCCTACGAATACACCATGTCGTTTGTGAACATGTACCTGAATCTTATGTGTAAGGCTTAGTTTGATATACCCATGTTGTATACGAGATGGGTACATAACGAATCTCCATTGGCCGTAACTGTTAAGTAAGCAAAGGTTGTAATAAAGTATTTTTTTCTTTTATCAATAATATTCCGATCAAGGTTTTCAAATAGCCTACCGTCGTGCTGTGGGATAACAGTTCTGAAACCTATTGTGCTCACAGACGGTCCATCAAGAACACGTACAAGTTTGCCAGACTCATGCATTCCGGGGAACCCGAAAGACATTTGCGTTTGTGAGAGGCCTTTGCATCGATCAACGCCTGAAGATAATCATCAAGCAAAGACACTGGATGACGAAAAGCAATTATCGCGACTTCCTCGACTACCACGGGGAGGGGTGCAAGCTGTCTCGCCACCACGATTGATGTCGCAAAGACATCTCTCTCCCACATATCTATTTCCTAAGGAATACTTTACTGCACCGAGGTCCCCTATTTGTGCTTCAGAGACACGAGACTTCACTACGATGACCCGAGGCTGAGCAGGCGAGCTGGGGACACCCATCCACGGCCATCGAAGACCCAAGTCCTTACTCCTCCTCTTCGTTCACGCCATCTTCTGGTGAGGCAAGCTGCCTCATACCGCAGTAATTACGTGACTAGATTACAGCTAAGCTATCATGACTCTAACCAGCATGAAGTAAGTAGAGACAGCACGTATTACTAAAACGAGCAGAGCTCCAAGGTATATTTAATTAGTAAATTACCTCCGGAGTTAAAATAGTGGCAGTATGTTACCATAGTCACGAACGTGTGAACATAATCCGTGTCTTATGATTAGTCACAGATCACGATGATAAATAGGTAACTGGCATTTCTCCAGCTTACTTATATGTACACAAATATCTGTCGAGAAATGGATATTTACAATAGCGTATGTTGTTGGACGCAATACTAACATTCGTTGGCATCTTGACGATTTCACCCAGTCTAGCAAGTTTTGCGATTTCAGCCCATTCACCACCACGATGCTCGACTACTTAAGCATGCCACATGCAAGGAAAGTCCTGAATGCTCGATCAACACTGTTTATGGAAATCTTGAAGCCAACACACGAGGGGAGCCCGGCGGCGGAGTCTCTCAAACCCCAAGTGAGCTTTGCAGTCTAAGTCATCATCACGCCCAGATGTATATGCTTGCTACTTCCTAACGTATATTCGTATCGAATTCCATGACTTACTCGAATGCAGGTGAACTCTTCGTCATCCCGGCATTCGTAACCTAAAGAATTTTTCAAAGATCAGTTTTTTGCGAAGGGGCGAAGAACGTGCTTATAAAGGTGGAAATAAAGGGGATATTTATGATACAATACGAGGGACACTAACCAATCTTGGGGCTTGAAAATAAGAGCAAACAACAGGCTAACCAACACGCCCTTATGCAATACGTATATACACACAAACACGTTTCGAAGTTGCAAGATGGTGGTGGTGTTATGCGTTTACGAACAGCCTTGCTCATAAGGTTGAGATACAAAAGTGTCGTGGTGTGTGTGTGAGAGGAGCGCCACACGGCCATGAGTTAAAAGTCCTCCATAATGAGGCGAGACCGATGCGGTAAGGATACGGGCCCATCGGCCCGTGCATATTGAGGGCCGAATCTTCTCCCGGAAAACCCCCGTGCGGGCGACGGTGTTGGCAGATGTGTCTTCTCTTTCCTTTTCCCCTCCGTCGGCCGCACAGGCAAAGCGTCCCATTTCGCTGCGTCCACAAAAGCTCTTCCCACCGCACGCAAATGACTTCATTGTGATCATCTTCGGTGTGGCTATGAATGCAAATGATGCCCCCCCCCCCCCCCCCCCCCCGTGTCCCTCCCCACTCCACCCTTGTTGGTGTATCTGCTAATATCTCTTGTCGGATATTATACCCACGTCGCTCCCGAGGTCCTCATTAGTACCTTCCTCTGGAGTCGATAATTTGCATGCAGACCATGACACGATCACCCCCCCCCCCCCAACACACACACACACACACACAGACACACACACACTAAAAGCAGCCGAGGACTGTGGTGGTCATGTCGCTACGCCACATAAAAAAAAAAAAAGCTGTTCTTCCCACCTGTTTCAAGATGGTGTGGCCTTCGACCCGACTTCATGCGAATCAGAAGGACACGAACACCAACGTCCATTATCGTTTCATAATTCACGAACAACGTCTCACGATCCGAGTGAAGAGATCGAATTCATTTTCTAAAGTTCCCTCACGGATGAATCACTAGTCAGGACGCAGGGCACAGAGTGCCACACAGACACACGTGTAGCAAAAACAGCTCGGCAGCAACATCGAGGCTCTCGCTCAAGACTCGAATCCCAGAGGTACACTGCTTGGGTCTGGGTCATCCTTGGGGGGGTCATGACCGTCGTACACTCCACATGGACTAGGTCACTCTTAGGTCATGACCGTCGTACACTCCATATGGCCTGGGTCACCCTTAGGGGGGTTATGACCGTCGTACACTCCACTTGGCCTGGGTCATCCTCCATGCTGACTCCAATGGTCATCTCCCATTCAGTCTAATCCCTCTTTTCTCCTCCATCCCTACTTCATCATATTCGTAACAGATCCTTATCTATTTTCTTATCAAATACTGTAGGCAAATGGAGACTCGTGCTTATTAATGATGCAAAAACACAGCAGAGAAATGTTTCTCGATGTTTTCAAGTCCTCGACATCCTTTGAGACTAAGATAACTGGCGGTTGAATCGTACCAAGAATCTGTCACTACTACACAAACGACCCTAACCAGAAAACTGCTTAACGTACATTTACACCAGCGTATATAAACGTGTAAATAAGTGAACACACACATTTACACCAGCGTATATATAAACGTGTGAATAAGAGAACATACACAAACGTGCAAATAGAATGAATAAATACAAGGGAGACGAATACGACGAATAAACGCAAAATGACGTACGTATAGACACACAAAGAAAGATAAATGGACGTAAAAATGTTTCTCACATCACACGCACTTGATGGATGACTACGCACCATAAACACACGAGCCGCCCTTGATAACCACCCGCAGGAGGGGAGATGCCCCAAGAGATGCTGGCTGTATACACTTCTGTATAAATATCGCCATCTCCTGCAGCTTCGCCCTCCGAAAGCTGGGCCCGACAAGCCCTTCTTCCATATACGATGGAAATGGTGAAATATCATCGAGACTTGTAACGTGTGATGTTACAGATCTGTTGTCTTATTACCTCGCAATGTTACAGGACAGTAAGTCTTATTACCTGACAGCATAACAACCTCTCGCTAACAACCAGTAACGCATATACTTCACCGAAGTGGATGGGTTTTGGAAGGGGATCTGAAAACAGACGACCACACGAATCTCAACAGATGGGTAATACACGAAAGCTTAAAGTGTAACGAACTTCGACAGTTATTACATACCTGTGAGCACATCTGGCATGCATACACTGCCCTAGGTACAGCAGTGATATCTTGAATAACAGTGCCTTATGTGCTGCAGTGATCTGTATAGGCCACGTCTCTTTGGATAATACTTACTCCTAAGACTCCAGGACTAATCAATTTGCTTTTGTTCCTTGCTCTTAGCACGAGTGGTTGCGTAATCGTTACGTTACTGACGATTCTTGCTCAGGGTAACAGTCACACTCGTCGGTTCTCACCAGGTAGCAGAGGTGGTAACTGGAGCTGTTTGCATGGCGGATCAGGTGGTGGTAGATGGTGGATCAGGTGGTGGTAACTGGTGGAGGTAACTGGTGTATCAGGAGATGGTAGCTGGTGGATCAGGAGGTCGTAGCTGGTGGATCAGGAGGCGGTTATCATACTGCAATGGGTACACGACCGACCCAACTAGAGGAGGAGACGTACTTCAGCCAGCAGCTGTACGGAGTATATTACTCCTTGTGTGTCCTTCCAGCGTGACACTACTGGCGTGTCCAGGACCAAGATTAACGAAGCTCTCCCTCAAGATGTCGCTCCCTCACCAGTGATAAACGACGCGACAGATGGAATCTTCACATGTCGCCTCACCACTCGAAGTGGCACTCGAAGTGGATCCGACGAAGCACCACACTGCTTGGTTCTCCTCATATATAATTTCCACAGCTGTGGCAGATGCCTCTTCAGCAGGAACAATATGTTTCTTCTGTATAAACTTTTGCATTTTAGAATAATTACCTTAAGTATACACGTTTCAGAAGTATAAAAATTTTCAATTTCAGTGAAAGACGTTCTGAAGTAAATATTTTTCTACTGAAGAGTCACAAAAACGGAGGAAAAGCTCCGAATCTGAATAGATTCTATTCTATCATGTATTTCATGAAGTGTTATATCAAAGACGCTTCGTACAGACTCGTTATATATGAATCAACTGTACATTCCCTCTACTATTGTGTGTGTTATTCTAAAGCTCTTCCAAGTTTCTAATAATATTCGTTCGGCTTCGTACATGGATCTCGATAAGTGCAACAGCCTTGAACATTGTTCACATATCTTGAACTTACGTTCACGAGCGTTCTGTGAACGAAGCCTCGTCCGCTGTACGAAAGCGGTTCATAAATAATATGTTGCTCACAGAATCAGGCAAGATAACACACAAAGGTCCTCCACTCTCCAAAGATGAATAATCAGTCTCTTGCATCCTCGCCAGATGTATAATTCTAGTCTTCAGCAGTTCATACACTGAATCTGTACACGTCACTCTTAAGTAACTCTCTATGTCTCTCCCTCAAAACATTTTACTAAGGTAGAGAGACTTTACAGCCTTCTCAAACCTGTCATATGTTTTGCATTACACCATCACTACTTTTCATCTCTCCTGTAAGAGATCTTTTCCACTTCAGCTGTCGGGTATCAACACTTGAGATCGTCAATTCATTCATTTCACAAGCTGGTTAGCTATCTTTAGCGTCATTTCTTCTCCTAATTCTCACCAACATTTAAAGACATGAAATATTCACCACGACAACTAGATTTCTTGAGTCCTCCTCCACACAGACTTCCTCCTCTTCACCACTCACCTCAAGGCAACACCACAATCACTTTCCTTAACATCAATCCTCCCTCACACAACTCAACGTCCTCACTACCATCCTTGTTCCTCATAGTTTCCCGAATACCTAAACGTTCTCACTTTCCTAATTCCTCCTCACTGAAGATCTTGATGCGCCTCGTACAAGTCTATGTCCCCTCCCTCACACAACTCGACGTCCTCACTACCATCCTTGTTCCTCATAGTTTTCCCGAATACCTAAACGTTCTCACTTTCCCAATTCCTCCTCACTGAAGATCTTGATGCGCCTCGTACAAGTCTATGTCCCCTCCCTCCTTACAGACCAAAATCCTCGCGTCCCTCCCCCATGACAGAGTCCACGGTGGGGGAAAAAAAAAATAATAAGCGTGTAATATCCTTCATGTTTACTTGTCATAAATTACTCATACTTATAAATATTTTAGGCGCGTCGCTATCACAAGCGAAATCTTAAAATTTACAACCCATGGCCATGTGCGACCCAGGCGTACATGAAGGCGTCCGGGATGGCTGTGCATGCAAACGACTCGAGCACGCACAGGGCACTGAACGAAAGGACAATGTTGAGGACGCGATGAATGAAAACTCTGGCGATACTCATGCCTCTGTGCCTGTGTGTGTGTGTGTGTGTGTGTGTGTATTTCTAAATCAATCATGAGTCTAAAAACAGACAGATAGGATCTCAAAGATTGCCATCATGATGTGCTCAACTACAATGGACCCCGTCTAAATATAATCTCCCGTCAAGCCGTAATGGCTGGCTCAAAAATAACTACAGGAATGTGTGCAATTCGACCAAATTAAACGTACGTGCAAATATATGACTATGCTCTTTGCACTTGTACTGTGGGGGTCTAATTGTCATAATGGATGGGTGGAGGTGAGAGTCTCTCGCTCCAAAGACACTGGAAAACAAGCGATGTGTCAGCTTGAATATTATAATACGAGGAATATATTAAGAGAATCTTTGTGTGTGTGTGTGTGTAAATTTATATATTCAGCACGTTTATTTCATATTTTTTCCTCGGATTTGGTGTATATCATTAGGATATACATTAAATAAAACGAGAGAGGAATTTCTGACAAAACATTTTCCCGCTGATCTGTTGCGAGTTAAACAGATTCACAGCAACAACTGAACGTTATTGACAAATTGCTAAAAAAAAAACATGTGCAAAATGTTCCCGTAAATACATTTGTGAAAAATATATACAGTTGTCTTGGTTCCCTCGGTATACTGTATGATGTATCATAACCAGACTTTACGTTGTCACATATCAAAACCTTTACAGTTAACTATAGTGTTTAGAAGTCAGTAACACACACACACACACAAATCTACAGCAAGTCGCACATTCTGTACGCACGAACCCTGGTTTAGTGCAAATAAATAAGATGTATCCCTAACGCGTAATACTGTAAAATACAGAGGAGTTGTCGTCATAAAAATGGGTTCTCATTTACCCCAATTGCCAAATGACGATCTCACTGTACAAACGACGCGATTCGTCAAAAAAAGAAGAAAAAAAACACGAATCATACTAATATCTTACAACCGTATACCCCCATCTGAGGGGTTCTTATGGCCTTAATCCTACGCTACAAACTGTAGCAGGGAAGTGTTGGACTCTATTGGATTAACAAGTTCCCACACGAGATTGTCCTTCTTTTCTTTATCCACTGTCTTAAACCTAACCTCACTTGTGATGACCATGATTCATGCGTTAAGTGCTGCCACGTCATCTTGGACAACTGAACCCAAAAACAAACCACTGGAGGAAACATGAGACGAAATCATACGAAGCTGGTCTCCTGTGAGTGCAGTGTGGTGTTAGACCACGCAAGGGGAGGATCTTAACACCATACTTAGGTAGAAGTATTACCAACTAAGATTAGGACCCAGGTACCATGTGATCTCAGGAGAAGTGGTGTTCAATGCCGACTCTAGATGGATGGATCCTCCACAGTGAAATATAACGAGAAAGGGTAACAGGTAGAACGTGTCTTTTGAACCTATCTGGTAAACCAGGAAACGTGCGAGATGTAAATACATATCCAGTGAGATTTGTTGGGGGTAAAGGAAGACTTTGGGATGATCCTAATGTATCTGGACATTCTTAGTCCATCTGTTTGTGCAGTTTACTTGGACGAATGAGGATGGAAGAGCCCTCAACGTGTGATATGACATTAAGCAATGAAATGAAAACGGCCACCACTTCTATATGGAATTTTTTGGAACACGAGTGAACACATATGTCTTTCCACTGTGTGAGGGACTTGCATACCATGTATAAAGGAGGAACAGAAACAGAAAAAGACTACAGAGTCCTTTCAAGGCAGTTTGTAATAGTGGGTCAGGAAGTGTTAGTGTTAGACGAATTAAGTACTTCCAAAATTAGCACGTAACTATACGAATAAAGTTTTGGACTTGCACAGATGTCTTATTTGTGTAGTCGATTTCTGTTGTATTCTTAGATATATGTTTAGTGTCACTCCAATAACTTCTGTTGGTAAACCATTCCATATGTTAAGAATCAAGTTCAATATAAATGTCGACTTATCATACATCATGCAATCCTGTAAAGACACTGAACGACTTCGTTGAAAACCAATTACTGGGAATGGTTGGTTATGTGACGATTCTTTACCAACAATGTTGTCTCTAACGATGGTTCTCGTGAATTTACAAGATACGGACCTTCAGCTAATTCGACAATAATTTCAGGGTAGACTTGATTATTTTTTCTCATGACAATTTTACATCACTGTACTTCGAATACTGATGAACTCCTCCGATAGCAAGCGATTTATTGACAAAGATCGTAGTCGAGATTGAAGTATCTCGTACTTAGTGTCTTTTAACGTTATCAGATAAGGCTTATCATGCCTTATCCCGTTTTAATCCACTTTCGTTTTGTTTAATGGTGACAGCATATCTTGGTTCTGTGTGTCATTAAGTTGTAAAATGTTCTCGTCCACTAGCAATACGACTGGTTTTGAAATACGAGATGTGCACACTTTAATAAATATAAATATGAAAATCAGGATCTTTAGCATGGCTCTATTGTCTTACACAAACTCATAATTTCTCGTAATTGACGTACCACCAACTGGGTAATGACCCTCTCGTCTCTAACATAACCAGAAAATTGTGGATAATCACAATCTAGAAAGCTTAATATTATTGAAATTATACTCGTATGCTTAGCTGGCTTACTGCTGCTGCTTGAAACAAGGGACTGGAGCGATTACAGACGGAGGCTGGATATGACATCTGGTAAGCCAGGGGCACATCCAATTATAGGCATGGAGTTCTACAGACCTCCCGTCACAGTGGACGGCTCCGAGCAACGGAGTTGGCAAGGTATCCGTCGTGAGGGAATGTCTGTACACCCGCTGCCTGGCGACACCCAACCAAGTGGAGGTTTCCATTTCGTCCTGGATTGCTGAAGAATTACACAGACACAGACACACACACAGTCTCTCTCTCTCCGCCAAGTGTATGTGTGTGTGTGTGTCTCCTCCCCACACGCGCTCACCAGGTAACTTCATTACTCCCTGGGTGCATCCCTATTCCTCGTAAATCCATCTCCCCACTCCCCACCCCTTCTAGCTCCCCCTAGGAATCTCCCCACCTTCCCCCAGGTCCTCAGTCGTCTTTGATCTTGCAGGACACGACGGAGGGAGGAGGCTCGGGGATTATGACGGAGGTGAGGGAGTCCTTCCCCAGGGAGGAAAATAAACGCGAGGGAGGTACTGGGATCTAGGGACACGAGAGAGAGAGAGAGAGAGAGAGAGAGAGAGAGAGAGAGAGAGAGAGAGAGAGAGAGAGAGAGAGAGAGAGCCTACGGCGTGATTTAATAAACGTGTCAGAGTTAGCAAGGTTCCCTGACGGCATGTCCAGCTTTAGTCATACTTTCTCATTCATGCCTAAATTCGTTACATAATCCATCTCTTCTGGGTTCACCTGGGACTGACTTCAACCATACATAGAAAAACTTTTCTTTTAAATGTTTCTCTATGGTTCAATGCATGTCTTATTTCTCCACTCGGTACACTAAATATTCTTTCAAGACTTTCTTGTAGCGCTTTCGCATACGTTTGTCTGATACTGTTTTGGTATATACTATGGTATTCTTGCAGCCTTGGTAACTTGGCATACATGGTATCCTTGCAGCCTAAGTAACTTGGTATATACCATGGTATTCTTGCAGCCTTAGTAACTTGGTATATACCATGGTATTCTTGTAGCCTTAGTAACTGGGTATATACCATGGTATTCTTGCAGTCTAAGTAACTTGGTATATACCATGGTATTTTTGAAGCCTTAGTAACTATTGTCTCCATCTTACTAAGAGGCTTATAAGTTCAATTTTTCTTCCATTACCACTTCAGTTTGTTGTTACACGTAGATGATATGGATCTTTTCTCTTAACTCTTGGTTAACAAGTTTCAGTTCTTTCAGTCATTCACTGTAGTTCTTGTGTTCCATCCCCTCCATTTTGTTTCTGAAGTGTTTCGGAATCATCTCAAAACTTATTACACATTTCCATTTGTTTTATCGGTGATCATTAGATGGCTTATTGCCAAATTGCAAACATGATACAAAAAGATTTTATGGCTAGAAGCTCAGCAAGTGAAAAAGTATACCACAAAATATACGACAGAGCAGTATTTTGCTTCTTATGTATATATTAAACATTTCCATCAATAGATTTCAGTGTCTTGTAACAGTTGTCAATATCGCACCACTCATTACCTAGCTTGAAAGTCCTGACTTAATATTTTCTCTCAATTTCTGTATGAATACAATAGTTCAATCGTCTTCAGACTATATTGTTGTGCAAGGATTTCGGTCTTTTAAATATTGAATTTCTCGGGTTTTAATCTTTACTTCCTTGCTTCTTCGACCCACTTCAGCAAAGTCATGGTATGTATATGTAGAATATAAGTTTTTTTTCCCCGAATTCTATGCTGGTGGCACCCCGTTTTCTTTCTTGGCAACCAAACCAACAAGAAGTCTACGATCCATGTATCAAGTGCTGCTAAAGCATCTTGGACAACTATGACAGACGACTGGAGACATGAGAATACATCATACGACTCCTGGCCACCTGTGGGTGCGGGAGACCATTGTAGATTCCGGGTCCTGGGTTACAGAGCGCCCGAGAGGTGATCGGTGCAATCAAGTTTGAGGCAAAATCATCCATTTCCCACATGTGTCAGAAGACGGTAAGCTAGACAGATAGCAGTATATATACACCACGGGTCGGTTTCGAACTATGGACAGGGCGTCCAAGTGCCTCGGACACACGGAGCTTAAAAGAAAGACACACACATTAGAATTAGAGTGTTGTTATGTGTTCCAACCTCATCTCGGTGGCGATAGCAGGGACTTTAATCTCACGTGGCTCCGATGGTATGGCATATGTCGATGCAAAGACAAATCTATATACACCACAGGTCGGCTTCGAACACGAGCGTGTGCGTCTTTACCTCCTTGTGGACGAGTTAGCCGGACGCCCGCCCTACCTAGGGTTCGAAGCAGACCCGTAGTGTATTTACCTTCGTCTGTCCATCGATAAACAGATACTAGTGAAAAATACCAACAGTGTTTTTAATACAACGTGAAAAGTACCAAGTGTTTGCAATACAATGAACGGGAGAAATACATATTCTATAACAATCTATCCTCATTTAACGGTTTATATAACGCAATATAGAGTTGAGAATAACAGTTTACGGGAAATGCATACTAGGTTATCCAACGACAAATACTTCCCCCCCTCATGTTTACCTTTGCAACTATAATGATCCCTTTCCTTTAAAGGTGAACCCCTGTGCGGTCTTCACATGAAAATGTTTATCAGAAAGCGTATAACACAACCCACAACATAAACAACAACCAGCCTCGTCTCCGTGTTCCTGGAACACCTCCGTACACCAGACCTCGCCTTTTGACCCGAGATCTAAACATTTACTCGCATGAAATAAACAAGGTTGGGCGTGGCTGGTCCAGGGAAGAGATGCACGTCTGCAAGGAATACGAGACCAAAGTGCCTGCTTTGCCTTTGCTGCAATCCGACTAACAACAACTCATTAGAATCTCAAGTTAGGCGGGTGTGTGAGGAAAGAATAAATATTCACGAAGGATTTGAATGGTGGGAGGTTTTTGCGTACAGCGAATTATTCATCGAGACAAAGCAAGCGTAACGCTAGGTAATTTATCGAGCTATGATCGCTCAATTGTCTAGACGAGATGAATGTCTTAAAGCCATTCGTTCATCGGCCAAACTCAATGGTCGTTCGCATGTCGAGGAAAAAAAAGATATAAATTTCATGCAATTCGACAGGAGCCCCAGCGATCTACTGGTTCTTGCCTTCTTTACAGTCTGTTCGCGATGGCGTCGGGAATATACTGACAGCAATCTACTCTCAGACTGAAAATGTTTCTGTGCGAGGCATATTTTCATACTGATATAATCCAGTAGTAATCCTGTATCTTATTCAGAGAAACAATTTTGGTGAGATCAATCCAACCAGATACTTTTACACAATGCATATGTCTATCGATCTATTTGTGTACACACACACACAAAGGTGTTACAGTTTCCCGCCGCCGCGAGTGAAAAGTCACCTTTGGCGAGGTTGTATCATTCTCAATGGGCGAAACACGAGTAATAGCCTCGTCAAAGAACTTCTCACTTCAGAGAAATCCATCTTGTTTCTACTAACGAGTGCAGCGCATCTTTGAAGCCGCAATAGCCCCAGGAACAAGGGTCCTGGCCATAGGCCAGGATGTATTCCCATCTGCCCCGAAGATGAGAATACACGAAAGCGCTTGGGACATTCGTAATTCTCTTTTTCTTTGTGGTTATCAGCATTTACAGAGATATAAAACAATTTTTTTTTACTTCATTTCTCATTAGTTCTACAGAGCGGGGTGCCATTTACAATCACAGGATTAACTCACACCACCTAGAAATATGGCTTTTGCCCAGGCTCGTGGTGGTACCAAATCTAATTAGGGTCCTCCCTCTCTCTGCTCACAGTCCTTCTTCCCCCATATAATTACTAACAAAGGCGACCCCTAGGTGTAGTGAGGACAACCCTACACTGCCTCCGAAGCCTGTAACCCAACCCTATTCTATCAAGAGTTCGCGGTCAGAAGTGAAGTTGTAATCAGAAATTCAATTTCTTTTTTCCTGGACCCTGAAGTACAGGAGGCTTCAGAGGTACCGTCCCTGATTCGTGCTTTGTGGAAAGGGTATTTCAGGCAGTAGAGAAGAGGGGTAGATGGGACACGTGCGTATGTGTCCGATCGAGAATATAACCGATTTCATCTCATGCGCTTATACCAACCACACACTCTTCCTCTCTCCCTACCTTGCGCCAACTCCAGGACAAGTGTGTTAGTCTCCAGACTAACCCATATTGACACCTACATATCTCCTTTTCCCCCAAGTAACGGCACAGATATACGAGCTGCTCCATGCATGTTCGTTTATACACACATACACAAGATACCTTTCCAAGCGTTCACGCGTATATCTGCAACCTATCTATACACCTACGGCCATACAACTCTGGTCTCTCCTCACCAACACACACACACACACACACACACACGTGATGAAAAACACACACCCATACGTCATCACTCCATACCAGCAAACAGAGATGCTACACACCCGGGCCAATACAAACACAAATATCCTGTCTCCCATCTCCACATCCCACCCGGGTTTGCACAATCTTTCTCACGCCCAAGAAATCTTGAAGGCGGTTCGATCATCCTTCCCCGCCTCGCCCGAATGACCTAAGCTACCACAGCATCGCGCAGCTCCCTCTACTTGTGTTCCCTCGGGTGCTCCTGACCTCGTGTGTGCTCAGATGGCTTCCGCACGTCCTCTCTCGCTGAGCCCGTGTCTTGTGTGCTCAGGTGGCGAGGGAAACGCACAGAGAATCGCTTGTTGATGTTCCCCGTGGCGCTGGCCGAAGGAAGGAGCAGAAACGAGGAAGGGCTGGGTGTGCAGTGGCGGTGATGGTGGCGATAGCAGCTGACGTGTGTCGTAATGCTAGTTAGCTAGTGACATAGCTGTGATAACGCCGACAGTGGAGGTAAAACAGTAAACAGAAGTTACATTGACGGGAATTAGGGTCATAGCGTTGTGCGTCTAATTGGACAATCATGGTTGTAATGAGAATGAAGATATTTCTTTTTATCAACAATCTTTGAATTCTCGTTAATTCCCATTTCCTTTGGCATCTTGGATCTCGCAGTCTTCTCCCTAATCAACTTGCCTTTCGCAAGGAGATATCCGTCTATGGTACATTGACCTTACTAATATCTATTCATCTTTTATCAAAGATATACAAAAATCCTGTACTGTAACCTTTTAAGTAGAGATTTACAAGAATCCCATAATGCAACCGTGAAATATCTTTAAGAAAGAATGAGACTGTGTGGGGCATCTCAAACTCCCACCTTCTAGCTTTCCTCCCTCTAGTCATATTCTCTCTCTGGTTGTTGATGGATCAACCACTTCCTCTTTTCCGATCAACACCGGTGTCCCCATGAGTTCTCTCCCGTTTCATAAGCTCTTCCTCATTTCCTGAAACCCAATTTCCCACCAGTTCTCTTTCTGAAAAGCCTTCATAACTTTCCCATCTTTGATGGCTCTATAATCGCACCACTAAACATGATAAAAGATAACTTATCACCACAACATATAAATTAGAAAACCAATCATTGCAAAAACAGTCAAGTCTGTCCTTTAAAATACTGGAGGTCATGGTCAGATGACGCAAATTCTGCAGAGAACAAGATGCTTCGATCTTATGATACAAGCGACTAAATCGTCCTTGTATGAGTATTCCTCTCAAACATAAGAAGGATCCTGCTCACTGTGGTTACTTGACAAAGAGTCTAGAACCGACTTATCAACTCCCAATAACATAAAACACAACTAAAAGTATAATTATATTAATCACAACACTGATGACAATAACAATCGGGAAATACTAATGAAGTTAATGAACGAAAGAGGTCAATAATCCTGACCCAGATTTGTAGAAATGACGCCACAGATGTTTCTTACCACTGATACAAAGGCTTCTCCAGCCACAAGGTGTCTAACAGAACGGTTCTTTGACTCCCCTTATCTCGTCCTCTATCCTCTGATTTATGGACACTTGGGGCGTGAAGCCTTCCACTAATATCCACTATCGCCAAGAAAAACGAGAGACGAGGGTCAAGCACCTAATACGTAAATTCGGGACTTAATTGCATGGTAGTGTAGAGAGCGTTGGGATTAAATGTTTACGTCTTGATGTAAGAAAACGCGGCCCAGCTGAACTCAGCGAAATGCTGTTGGCCTGACGCTTTCCAAGGAACACAATAACTTAAAACTATTACGATTAAGCATGGCGTTATCATAGTCTAGTGTGTGTGACGCCTCACGATGTCTTAAAGCAGTGAAGGATTTATGTTTTGATTTTGTTTTAAGGACAACTGAATGCCCTCAAGGCCATCTCATTAACACACACAATATATATGCTTATAACAACAGGGATAATGAAACACGACAAGTTCCCAAGTGCACTTTCGTGTAATGATCACATCGTCAGGGGAGCTACAAGAATGAGATAGAAGACGTACAACAGTCAGTTGGTATACAAGAGACTTAACTTCGACGCCATTGGTAAATAATGAGCGTTACCGGATGGTGGTGTTCGGGGTCTGGCATCATGCCTGCCGTGAAAATTTTATTACGTGGGCAAGAAATGGAACAGTTTAAAAATTTTGCCGACGACAAAGCTATCCGGTTTGCATATACCCTCGCTAATATTAAATGTTACAGATCTTTACGTATCTAATAATGTAAGATTCCATAAGATTTCTCGTGGTGAAGAAGTTACAATTAACTGAATTAGAGTTACTCCAGTCAATACAATGGTCATGGTTTTTAGCATTATCACAAAGCATTTGATTCTTGTCCTGTTCTTATACTATAAGTATGTTGCTCAAGTCGAACATAATGATCCATAAAAATCTGCCCAACATAAAACATTCAGGTACACATTCAGACTCCAATATCGAGGTTCAGGTACACATATCCAATGCCACTAAAGCGAGACCCGAGACAGTATTTGAATTATCAAATCAAATAAATTCACTTACCTCTTCGACATTGCTCTCTTTAAAGTTTAGAAATGACCCATTTTTTTTTTTTTCCTTAGGCCCAACCTTAAACAACCCCACGTACAAACGACAACTCGTAACTTGGTAATTTCTTGGAATACATGTAATCTTGCCTCCTTTTCTCGTGGCATCATCATCATCTATGCTCAGAACCTCCAGCTCATCACACTTGCTAAGGAATTAAACAAAAATTTTATATGTACTACTTTCAGCGTTCAGTGTTGCTCATCCACCCATCGCATGTCTGCACCAAGTGGGGAGTTTCACTCGCTTTTCCAGAGCATAGCTATGCATATCTCCAACGTACGCCCCCCCCCCCCCCCCCCAATTCTCTGCCTCCTCAATTTCCATCCAAATTCGTACGTATACAGATGGACAAGTATGTGGACTCTCGCGTGCGGACACACTCGCGTGCACATACGTATGCATCTATATACACAAAGCATATACAGACATTCATATATATATATATATATATATATATATATATATATATATATATATATACATTATATATATACATTATATATATATATACACACACACACTAGCCAATGCAAGGTACCCATTCTATCGACCAACACTTTGGGATGGATGAACAGCTGGGTTGACTGCGGACAGACTGCCGCAACCAGGATCGAACATATACGCTCAACCCTGAGCGGCCCGTGAATGGGTCAGAAGTGTTAGATACAGCATAATACTGCTCTGGTTGTTGTCTAATACGCACATGATCTTCCTCAATGAACTCTCTCTCTCTCTCTCTCTCTCTCTCTCTCTCTCTCTCTCTCTCTCTCTCTCTCTCTCTCTCTCTCTCTCTCTCTCTCTAATTCTTTCAGTTATTTCATTCATTCGACATCACTTTACTCTTTAAAGGACTGAATAGAAACTCTGTAGACTCTTAAATTTCTCTATTGCAACCCGTATTTTTTTTTTTTTTTTAAGTCTTCCTTAAATTTTTTCTTTTTTTAGGGTAGAAACCCTAAACTCTTTGACAATGAAACGATAAATTCACTGTGCAGGACAGGCAGAATGGGTTATTTATCTCTGATACAGCATTTAGCTGTTTTTTTTTTTTTCTCTCTCTCTCCGTCCAAGTCATCTATCTTCTCTTCCCCCGCCCACGTCTCTTGCTTTCCTGTAAACAGTTTGTTTCTCTTGCTGTGAAAGCACCTGCTTCGTTTCACAAGCAATTTATTTCCTACCTTGTGCAGAACAATTGGCACCAGCTCCACCTCTGCGACCGGACTTAGAAAGAGTGAATGTCTTCAGTAAAACTGTTTAAAAGGTTTTCAAACACACACACACACACGAATACTGGAAGGTGTTTAGACTGTCAATTGTTTGATCATATCACTCCGTTCCCTGGGCCTATAGGGAAACACAAAATGGGGACGAGTATACCAAACATTATCCCACTATATGCAGATAAAATGTTTAGATTAATCCCTCTCTCTATGTATGAGAAGATGTAGAGATGGTTCGGTCCTGACCTCTCACTTCTTTGTTCCCAAAAAATGTATAAAAAAAAGTATATATATGAGAACATCATCACAGTATCTCAAGCTCGCTACCACTGTTGGTCTTGGGTGCAAAGCCCTAAATGCCAGCCAAACTAGAACTATTAACGAGGGCTTCAAGGCGTCTTACTGCCCAATTACCACTCTTGTGATTGCTTCTGGAGCGAAGTTAGGCCATATTCCAGCTCATGAAATTTTGGAAGCACACAGCACCAGCGAGGAGGAATTTTTTCCCCCCACCAAGCATAGATGACTCAGAACCACTGGACCGACCCTGACTTCCAAGTTGTTCTGGAAACGACACTTTTATGATACTGTATTAGGTATGCTGGTGAACGGCTACTGCTACGATCTCCTCTAAGGCTGTCAAGAATATCCTTAAAATCAAAGATTAAAAGCAGGCTACCAACTCGGCACAAAACACGTTTTCTTTTTGTGTTCCTTCATGAGGTATTGCAATTAGTTTTTCATTTTTGTTTCTCGAAATTAGTTTCGATTTTTTTTCCCTCCCTCCCTCCCTTCGTTCCGTCCGTAATGATCTGTCCTGAAAGTTTCCTCTTTCATTACCAGAACTAATTGTTTACAAAGGAGGAGGGGGGGAAAAAAACACGATTCATCCGTCCTTCATCTAATGTTATGCTTTTAGTTTTTATTCCTCCTGCAGTTGAACCCATCGCAACAAGCCTTACGACTTTCCGTTTAAGAGTCTTGCAACCACATCAGTCATTTCTGACCACGAGAAAGAAAGTCTTTTTTTGAGTTTCTCCTCTCCGTGGCGGTCTGCTTGTGTTTACCTGATTGGTTCCCTTCCACCCCAGAGCACTTTGGGTGACGTCATAACATAATAAGACTCGAAATTGTGATTGGAATGCTCTCCAAATAGTCTAACGCTTCATAGAACAGCAAGTTGTTGTTGGAACCGACAGATGGGTCTGTGATCCTGAGGTTTGTCAACTGCTGCGTTTGTTTAAATACAGCTCCTCTGATTTGCATACCCCATATACTCTCACTATTTGTTCTATATAATTTCCACTTAGCAGTAATGAAACACCTCTGACATCGATCGAACACAAGAGCGTTACTTCTACGACAACCCCAACACCCGTGAACACATATGCCCGAGGTTCGTATCCCTTATGAGTAGAAAGACGTACCGAGATGTTCCTGGTGGGGTATACTGTCCGTCTTGCAGTATCCATACAAAGGCCACATCAGACAACTGATCATCACAAGGAAATCATCTGTACTATTCTCACTGGAAGGTTCTCCTTGCACAGTCATGATGCAAAGCAGGTGTACTGGCCAACGCGACATATTGATCACAATCGTCTGACAACGCATGATGAAGATCATAAGACACACAGAGACAGCCTTCCTTTGTCGATCAAGGTCGAATGGTACTGTATGTAATTATTGATATATTCAGCTTCTTTACTTATTCCATCTGTAGCTGCCCGGATCGAGTTCATAGGTTCCAATCCTGTTTTGGTTATCGGTCCACAGTCAACGCAGCTGTTCATCTATCCTTATGGGTTGAGATATATATATATATATATATATATATATATATATATATATATATATATATATATATAATATGGCGTTTACGAGATGGCTTCGATTTGGGCCTCAGCTGCCCGTGCCGTCTCAACGAACACAAGAAAACGAAAATCGATCTCAAATGCGCATTTTGTTTTCCGACAGGTGGATATTCATGACACAATGATTCAGGGACGGCTCCACACTAGCAAGACCAGCGCTGCGAACTTAAACCTCAGTCAGCGAGGGCTGCGCGTGCGAGAGTTATCACAGACTAACAACCGTGAAATTACCAAGGGCTGATGTGCTTAACACTGAAGATAACAGTAAAGCTATAATTAAACCATCCCTCCCCCCAGCGTCGAGAAGCGGAGGTGTTATGTTTTGAGAGAGAGAGAGAGAGAGAGAGAGAGAGAGAGAGAGAGAGAGAGAGAGAGAGTGCGTGTGTGTTGGCCTTGTATGCATGAACGAGTCTTTACGGTTTATGTATACATGCAAACACCAGCTCAGACCAGGCCCCCAGTTATCGACCAATCCTGAAGGGTGGATGAACACCCGGGATCGACTGTGGCCCGACTGCCGCATCCAGGATTCGAGCCCAAGTGAGACCGAACCCAGGCAGTCCCGTGGCGTCAGTAACGCTAACCACTACACCACGGAGACGCGTGTGTACATGTTTTCCTGCATCTCACTTCTGATTTTGTCGAAATGTACAATCCATGGGTGCAGCTTAATTTTACATGTTTACACTCCTAAGTGGAACCAGTTGACAAGTTTACCCTCCTAGATGCAGCTTAGGTTCTCAAGTTTACCCTCCTAGGTGCAGCTTAGGTTCAAAAGTTTACCCTCCTAAGTGCAGCTTAAGTTCACAAGTTTGATCAGCTATGAAGTGGACTTCAAACTCCACAGATATGAGAAGCGTTTGCCGCAATCCTCCGGAAGTACTGAAGTCCGAATTGAGTATATGACCATTCTGGAAGGACCACATCTCAACACAGTCCATCCGACGAAGAACAACGAGACTCGACACTCCTAAAACGGTGGTGCTGCTATGAGGGACGAGAGAAGGAAATATATGGCGTTCTCTGTGGATGGCGTTGGTTTCCCTCGTCTGCGATCAAGGACGGGTGGATTCTTTTCAAGTCCTCCAGACCGTGGTGTTCCGGAGGCTACTAAGAAGTTCAGCAGAGATTTACTCTCCAGAGTCATCAGCAACTGTTGGCAGGAGGCCCTCTACTGAACTGTCACCGAGCATAGATGTTCTTATACGTATGACATTATCAACAACTTTCTTAAAGCCTAAGCAATTTTCTTTTTATTCAAAGGCCTTAAGTGGACTACGCAACTGGTTATCCTTGTTAATGTTTGGCGAAGTAATACGCTCAAGTCTCGTCTTGACATCGATGCAAGTCCAGTATTTTCTGGGGTTAAGGCTATCGATGGACTGGTTCACCAAGTATTGCAGTCTAACTTTTTTTCGCCTTTACGAAATATATCCGACAATGTTTACCAATAATTGACGGCAGCTTGAAGTGAACTAACAATTTCGGGAGGCTAAAAGTTTCCTTTTGCCTATTAGCTTGGCTCCCACAGATACACAAATACTTTCCAGTTCTATTGTCATAGGCGTCGTAATTTTGTAATCACTTCAATCACTCTTTTGTTACTGGGGATGAACTTAGTGTAAGATAAGATTGCCAGTCCTTTGTTTCCCCGTTGCGTTAAAACCATCGCAACAGCTGACCCGCTGGAAATGAGAGAGATGCTTGCACAAAAGCAACATTCCTGTCATCCTCCAAAGCTGGAAATTATGCAAATTTCTGCTTGTGTCGGTCCGCTGCGAGCAGTCTCCCTCACACGAACAAATGCATCCAATAGAAGAATGCGAATGGCAGGCGGATCAACGAAGAATACCAAACACTCGCACAAATCTCCAAGTGGAAGAGACGTATGCTAACTGAAGTTTGACGTATCTTCTGTAAACACATCGCGAGCGAGTCTCCCTGCCGACGTAGCCGGGAACCCATGGTTCTGCGGCTCAGTGTCCAGTGAGCCGCCTTGTAATTGTTTCAGAAGCCAGGATAATGAGATGCTCTTTACATATAATTCCAGGACTATCTCGCCCTAGGGAGGAGATTAGCCCAATTCCGTGGACTACAAGAGCCACTTTGGGGGGAGGGGGTGTCGAAGGATCGTACTCTGATCACTCTATGCATTTCCTAAGAAATATACGTACAGTTCTCATAAAAGGTTTGGATTCCAACCCATATGATGAGACAAAATGCACTTACTGTAAACGTAAGACGATGCTGTTGATGGAACAGTGAAGCCGAGTCGTCACAAGCGCTGATATAAACCTTTGAACCATGGTTCATCTTTTGAGATATGGATCAAGCGTATGGTACGAAATATCCTAACATTCTTCAGCATCGTGCCGCACCAAGACTCGAACTACCAGGCCTCAACCAGGCCTTAGTAAAAGCCTCTCAGAATGTATGAAAAATGAAATATAAAAGGGAACTGATATATCCATGACTGTACAGAGTCAAAGGCTCTTCTTGATAATGTCTCGGTCAGTTCCTAAAATCGTAACATTACTATCATGCTTCTTACTACGATAAGAATATTTGCATTCTATTTCGCTATCTGACAATTCAAAAGCCTGTAAGCCTGAGCAGAGAAGTGTTGGGATACTGTAACGGGGCAATAACCTCGACTTCCAAAAGAGCAACGTATTTCATTCTCTCTTTAACTACATGCAGCTTCATTCACAGTTCAAGACGTTTTCAATTTCTCTCTCACTTTCCCTGGAGAATGGAGGCAGCGGCTGCCCTGGCGAGCCATTTGTCACGAAGTAACACGTTCCAGCTCGTCCATCCTCAGCCTCGACAAGTCGCTACTTTTACCATGAAAGTTTTAGTGCCTTTTTCTTTAAGAAGGAACATAACACAGGTGTGGCAACCAGCGATTTTCTGCAGTGAAAAATGGCTTCTTTTTTCCCCTCTATCTTTTTTTTCCTTAGCCATCCAGCTTACATTTCCCACCTGAACGTACCTCAGGGGTACAGCTTGGGAGGCTGCACTGCCAAGCCTCCGCGAGAACACTGTTACAATGGACTTTTTATCAAGTCGAGATTGGCGTCTGTAAACTGGTACCACACGTGAACAGAGGGCGTGAGGAAGACGGATAACTTATCAGGTAAGGTTGGAGATATAATTTGCAGGACAAATAATTATCATGCAAGGTTAGAGATATGATGCAGGACAGATAATCATCGTGCAAGGTTAGAGATATACAATGCAGGAACAGATAATTACCAGGTAAAGCCAATGTTTCTTTGAAAGGAACAGTTTATCAAGTCCAACACGTAAACCACTCACAGTAAACTACTCATGCCACTGAAAAGCTCTTCGGTCTCACGAGGAATGAATCGAATTACACGAGTAAAACCCAGACAAATGTTCATGGAACGGAACGATGCGTTTCGACATTTTCCACTGTCAGTCACGTGCTATTTGAAGCAAGGGAAAATCGAGTTCCAGGAAACCCTTGAAAGGCATTCCAGCTGCTGGAAATTGATAAGACACAATGGCTTTACCTCCACACCGCCACAAGGCAAGGTTAATCTGTTGAAGCCAAAACCATTCTTGTTTCTTGGAACTGGAATATACTTTGCTGCAGGTTATACACACGGCAGTGTGGGATGAGGGAATGCTGGTGTGTTCGCTCAAGCTCTGCGTTAAGCTGTGTGGATCTTACACACACGAAATCATGATTGGTGTTGAGGTTATCGTTTATATCTTTCTTCTTATCTTAGCTGAGACGGCATGGGCAACTGAGGCCCTAATGAAGGCTATCCCAAATTTTATATATGTATATATACACCCTAGCCTAAGCCACGTAGCCAATTTATCGACCAATCCCTAGGGGTGGATGAACAGCTGGGTTGACTGTGGACCGACTGCCGCAACCAGGATTCGAACCTATACGCTCGACCCTGGGCGGCCCGTGAATGCGTTACGGTCAGGAACGCTAACCTCTACAAAACTTTCATTCAGCTACACAAGTGTTAGTTGTCCTCACTGCAAGGGAGCATCTATGTGTTCTCTGAAATCAATCTCTCAAACACTTTAATAGTCTTCTTGCTCGCGGATGAAGATGTGCTAAGTTGTTGGCGTTCTCTTGGTTTATTTGTATAACAAATGAAACTGTACTTGGTACGTGTGTAAAATACAGATAACTTAAGTCAGCCAGCCTCACTGAAAGTCTCACTCAGTCGCTTTTTTTTTTTTTTAAGTAGTGTTAAGACCAGACCATCCTTGCTTGGACCTGGGGTCTGTGTGGTCTGTAAATCCACGTACCTCAAGTGAGAGGCACCCACTCTCTGATCATGGCTGGTCCGATGAGCTTCTGTTTAATCAGCCCATTTGCCAATTCGGATCTGCAACATAGACGTTGGAAGCATCAGTTTCTGAGCCTATACTCCCTTTATGATAGACGTACATCTACTAGACATACGATCCACCAAGATGCACAACGTCCACTGGATCATAACATCCTCATAACCTGAACTGTAAGGCAGTTGGACGATAGGAAATGTGTGTCGTAAATGCAGACAACAGTGTCTTCAGTCAGACAGACACGGGTAAACTCAGACAGTCACAGGTGCACTAAAAGAGAGGTACACTCAAGAGAGCCACAGATGTACTAAGAGACAGGGGCACTCAGACAAGACAGACACAAGTGCACTCAAAAATACTCTAGTGCACTCGGAAATAGACACATATGCACTTACAGTCACAGGTACACACTTAAAACACGACGAGACAGATGCACTGAAGACGAACAGTCACTTGTGTACCGAAGATACAAAGTGACATGTATAAAACACATGCAGAAGAACATCCCAACACAAACAGACAGCCAAAAGTAACGTAGAAATCATCTCTGTACCCAACATACATATCTCTCCCTCTATCTGTCTCTCATACTACCTCCAACATGAATGCAAGATCTCTAATCTATTTCATTATGAGAGACCCGTTGCATCTCTGCGGCTGGGCTACCCTGGAATGCAATCTTCATCACACATCAACAAAGAACATTTAGCTCTCCACGATTACCCACCTGAAAAGATGGTCTCTTAAGAATTTAAAACATGTAATTTGGACTAATAAAATGTCCCTTATATATCTCTCTGGACGCCAAACATCAGGCAGACCTACGTGTTCGCCACCACCGCTGTGTTCACATCCTGTCCAACAATCTGCATTACGTTTACGAGACAATGATTAAAAGAAATGAGGTCTAATATTCTCCACCTAGGCGGCTCACCTTCCTTTAATCGACTCGGAGAAGTCAAGCTCACGTGACGTCTTGGGCCGTAAGTTTCCAAAGGCAAACACTGCTCTGCTTAGGCTAAAGATATGCTCAATAGAGCCTTACCCGCACAGTCAGGTAAGGTGAACGGTAGCTGCTTTTCATCTCGTGAGGCTTATCATTAAGAAACACGTCTGCTTCCCCTCCGTCTTTTCGCTCTCGTAACCTAATTCGCGAATCCTTGTCCGGTGTCAAAGGCTCGCCTATCTGTCCACAATGACGATTTCGTTAGGGATGAAGAAAATGGGCATTTCTCTTCCGTAGTTCCGTGCGGTTTTTGATACCGTCTTCCATTATTTCACAGTAATTACTCATTACAACCATATCGAAAGCCAATGATATTTAACGAGGATATAAGAAGTCAACCATTCAGTGTGTGAAGATGACATTCCCCCCCAAGTTTAGCACGCTCTTGGGGTCTGACCTTACAAACGTCAAACATGTCTCTGTGGTCAGTCCGTTTCAACCCATCTACCCTCAAATAGGAAGTCTTACAGTTTGTCCTTAACCACAAAAGACATTGGTCAGTGCATGTATGTATGAAAGTCCTTCGGCGCATCCTGTGCACGACCGATAAAGAAAAGAAAAATTAAAAGATTGTGGAATGTTTCGTGCTATGATACCTTCGTGCATAAACCATTCCGTGCATAGAAAAATTCGTGCGTCAGCTAATCCCTGCGTAGGTTAAGTTCGCTAGTGGTTGATCACACACCCACACACACACACACACACACACACACACACAAACTCACTACATCTCTGGGATAATAAAAAATTGAATCCTTTAACATTTTTCACACTAAGAGCAACAAAAACTCGATAATCCTGTTGTATATAAAAACAATACTGTACATAAAAAAAACTATGAAATATAGAAAAAGACGAAATACGAAATTATTATTCGTAACTTTCGAGGCGCATCATGGTTGGGGAAAATATTTTCTACCAAAGGTGGATTTACGTCCAGGTAGCCACGAGCACAGGAACTAAGCACAATGGGTTTATTTCCAGCCAGGACGAAAAGTTAAAATAATTTCGTAATAAAGGAATGAAATGTAATACGGCAAACAAGTATCTCTCGGTATACCAGCTTTTGTTATATATCATATATATATAATATATATATATATATATATATATATATATATATACATGTTGGAAAGGATCACAATTTTGTGCGTGATCAAGATATTCCTATTCCTATTCACATGTTTACCAAATGGCGTCCTAGCTTCGTCTCTTCGATGTATATCAACTGACTGTTATATTTCTCTCTTGTATCTCCCCTGATGATGTGATTATTACACGAAAGTGCACTTGGGAACTTTTCGTGTTTCAATTTCCCCGTGGACTCATAGGAATATATATATATATATGTGGTTATACTCAACTCGAGGACATAAACTATATAAAGATTATACTTGAGAATTAAAAACAAAGGTTCCTTAAGAGACACTGACAGTCACAGATAATCACTGAGTCACAGATAATACAACGAAGAAAAATAAGAGAAATGAACGTCAAAAAAGACACTAATCTAACCCACACTGATGGAGGATGTCAAACCAATATATCTGAACTCTGAATACCCTAATGTGCGTTTGGGCCAAGCTATCTGCCTGACGATGAAAACAAAGCTAATGATTAAATCTTTTGTTCAAGTATTTCGAACTGCGTGTCCACACAACACTTGTCATCTACAGACCAATGGTTACTTGGCTCAGGGTGTGATTCGATCACCAAGCGTTTTGGTCATGTTTCTGGTTGACTTGTGCTTTCACAGTACCATGCCCTTACTGCAAGCTACCACAGGTTTACTGGTACCATAGCCTTCCTATATATCACCATGGCTTTACTATGTGTCACCCCGGCTTGCTTTCTGACGTTGGAGGCTTCAGTCACGGCCAAAGTCCACATCAATTCCGAGCCTTCATTGAAATATGGAGAGGATTATAAAAGGGAAAAAGAAGAGACAAGGGAAAGTATTTACGAATTCTGGAAGTTAAAAATCTGTTTTAAAATGTGACAGGTCATAGTAACTGGGAAAGACATGAAAGAGTGTGTTCCAAAGCTTCGAGGTGTAGAGAAAGAAACAAATATCAAAACGGCCCACCCTTGAGTTGCCAACGGCCTTCGACTATGCCTCTACTGCCTATAATCATAGCCAAATTACCTTCCTGACTTGGCCTTACGTCATTAGTACTACGTATCACCATGGTCTTTTCATCTAGCCTTATGAACTTCATCGACGTTTTTTCTTATTCCATTTAGCTTTCTGGGGATACACAAGGAAATCCCAGCAAAGAAACCAATGAGGTAATGGTTGAGACACGAGACCACAGACTCCGTATCGTTCTCATTTTGGCTTTTTCTTACCGCTCCTCTACTAACTATTACCTTACACTTCATTCTCATGTGGATGGAGATGATGATATATATATATATATATATATATATATATATATATATATATATATATATATATATATATATATATATATATATATATATATATTTCTTTACCAAGGCTCACACTTGCGTAGAGGACTAGAAAATTCATGGGTCTTCCACACTCGTATCCCTTCTTAATATCTCACTGTAAATCCACTTTCGTCGAGGCTGTATCACTGCGAATACAGTCTCGTCAAAGAACTTGTCACTCCAAAGGAGTCTACATTTCCCTGCTCCTGGAAATAAAGCAGCCTTGGGCTGCAGGAACCTTTAGAAAGGTCCTGGGTAACATCAGGACCCTTCCATAGATATTGGACTAGAGTCAACCATACACAAACATGCGAATAATATCTTCCACTCTGCACAATACACTATTCCATCAAGACTTACGTCTCCACTTAAAACTACACCTACAAACGACTCTGTTTGATCGTCTATACAATACCAATAACTCGAGAATAAAACCATACCTTCACACAACTATAATCCTGGTGGAAAGACACGAGCAGAAATCGCAAAACAGAGACAGAGTCCGGCATCCATTCACTCACACACCGGAAAGAACGTCAAAGCGACAGAGATCTCTCCATCGCCCGCAGTGATAGAGGGAAATGAAATATATAAAGTCGAGAGAATCCACACAAGTCGGATTATATGTCAAAGACCTACTGTAGTGGGCGAGTATCATCTAATAAATACGTATTGTTTCTGTCTTTTTCGAACTCCATACTCTGGACCAACACAGAGCTATTCTATAAGACTAAATAACCACTATGGTTGGTTAATATGTGTATGAGATTACCTTCCTTAACTCTTAACTCATCGAGCTGTATTTTTACTAACAATTCCTCTTGTTCGAGCGTTCGGTCACATAAACAAACAGCAGTATGGAGACTGTCAGAAGAGTTTCATGGCGTCCTACTGTCCTGTTCAGCTTTCCGGTAATAGCCTAATGGCCAGAGCTCACGCGTTATATCTTTGCCCATAACTTACCCGGAAGCGAATCGAACTCTGGCGGGGGAAAATGTTCGAGCAGAGGATATCCTCAGAGCCACTGGGGTAATGGCCACTCGTTGCTGTTACAGATTTTTATCATTAAGATGTGCTTTTCAGAGTAGCTACTTCCCGGTTTTGATTTTTCGCACATCAATCTCATCCTTCCAAGAATTCCAAACGCAAATGCTTCGCCCAATAAAGATCTTGTTTTCCCACAGATGATGAATACCTCCATATTGTCATTAAGAACACATAACACATTTCCTTACAACTATCAATCACCGAGAAATTTCCTTTCATCAGATCACAAAGTCACAAACTGGAAAACGATTCTCTACTCCTCTACAGACAAGTACTTATGGAACTTCCTCAGAAACCAGAAGAAAAGATCCGACTTCACCAACAAAGGTAACCGATCCTACGAAAACGAACACATACACTGTCTCGAACACCTGTAGGTTTCAAACACTCAAACAGGCTGAAAGACACACACACACACACACGAAATAGACAAAAAGAGATGCACAAAGTCTGAGACCCACAGAAACAGATAGGGACAGAGACACACACAGACAGATTGACGGAAACTCTGAAAGAGACATGGAGACATAAGACAGGAGGAAGTCACAAAATGAGTAGGGCGGTGATTGGTGGTGTACGAAATTGGAAGAATATCATAATATACTCAACTCTGAAAGCTCCGATGCGAATGTTTGTTAGCCAACCTTCCTGTAGTACACTGGCTGCCTAATCTGACGAAACAAACGAAATTATTGGTTAAGTCTTGCATTCACGATTGGACACCGAAAGCCTACAGGAAATATAAACACAACAGATCTACTGGGTCAGAATAATGCTACGATCTTTGTACATCTTTCATGATGGTTAGACATCACCTTGATCTAACTCACCACCATGGCCTTTACTGACTGACACAGTAGCTTTATTATCTACCACCAGGACCTTACTATCTACCATCGTGGCTTTATTATCTACCACCAGGACCTTACTATCTACCATCGTGGCTTTATTATCTACCACCAGGACCTTAATTCCTACCACCATGGCCTCGTTTCATACCACCACGTGACCTTTGCTTACCGACCGCCACAATGGCTTTAGACTAACTACCTGAACCTCATCCGTATATTAACAACTGAAGACTCGTTTCAGGGTTATTGTGTCCTCGTCAGCCGCCTCGTAATTGCTCCAAACGTTTAGAACAATACAGTAAACCGAACGACATGTTTCAAGAGACACTCGTCTCCAACGAGGAGCACCATCCACCAAATACCACGAAAGCCTACAAGAAATACTCATCTCTTGGCATTCGATCTAGTTTTTTTCCCCTGATGTGCTTAAACTTGCAAGCCACTGCATCCTGTGTACTATCTAAAAATTTGAAGACCAGCCTAAGAAAAAAGAAACAAATACAGATCATTTGCAGAGTTGGTCTGCATGCGATTATCTTCCCTAAAATAAGGCGTATCACACTATCTTGTCCTAGCCATTTGTGCTATCATATGATCCAATCACATACATGACAGCCTAATAGAAACTCCTAAAAAAAGAAAAAAAAAAAAGTTTCATGGCGTCCTACAGGCCCGTTTCCCCCTCTGGTAATTGGCTAATGGCACAAAGCTTACGTGTCATTTCTTTGCCCATAACTTACCCTGAAGCGATTCCAACCCTGGCAAGGGAATTGCTCAAGCAGAGATGACCTCAAAGCCACTGGGTAATATGGCTGCCCGTTGCTCCTCCTGATTCTTATCATTAAAGAGAAAAAAAAGATATGCTTTCCTGAGTGGGTACTTTTCGTTTCATCGTCAACACACGAACCTCTCGTATCCTTACTAAGTTCCAAATACAAAGCTTTCATTCGTTAGAATTTTTCTTTCATGAATGATGCTGAAGTTTGGTATCATCTTGAAATCACGAGCAATTTCCGACGATCGAATTCGGCCCATGCGATAACCTCCAGTTCATTTTTTCATCAGACAAACGATTATGTACGTGTCTTATGTACGTGGCTGATGACAGAACTGGCAGCAAAGATTGGCTTTCAATCGCGCAGAGAGAAAAGAATAGACAGATACAGTAAGACAACCACACACACAAAGACAACCACAAAGACGAAAATAAACAAAAATCCAGACAGACAGAAATGCTTAGAGGGAAACTGAGGGACGTAGACAGATATGAACACGAAAAGACAGACACAAAGCAAGCAAAGGAATGGAGGGGTGCGTAATGCAAATAATTAAGTTGTCTGATGGTCTTTCAATGGACACGCTTCCTCAGACATGATCCACTGGACAAAAATGCCTCAAATTCAATACATCATGCCTGAAGCCGATCACACACAACTTCAATGTGGTCCCACGAGAGAATGTTAAGTCTCCTTGAATGGTAGTTTTCATGCATGTATTTCCTGATATTTTTCACACACGCATTTCCTGTAGATATCCTTCACGTATCCATTTCCTGAAAATATTTGTCAGGTATTTTTTTCGCCGTCTTAAGTCACACACGTCCATTCCTTGTAACGATTTCAATACAACCAGTTCACTGGACAAAATATATTCCTTTCAGAATAATCACAAAAGCGGATGTTGCTTGTGTCTGGACATTATTTACGTGTATATTTATTCTCATTCGTAATACTCTATCGTGGAACTTTTCTTTTCCTATGAATCACTAAATCATATCAGAAATAAAATGTCTTCTAGCCCAAAATTAATAGAGAATTTTGATGCAAATGTCTTTTTTTTTCCAAGCAGTTTTATCGCATTTTTGGCCTTTCTTCTGGAACAATACGAGCGTGCTGGCTCCTCTGAGCCACCTGTCAAAGAAGGAGGGAATTCCAACTCGTCAGCAGAGACAAGAGTGAATGTTTACGTGGAAGCTTTACTTCACTTTCAAGGAGAGACGCCATGAAGACAAACCCTTCCGTCCTTAGAATATCTTGTGGGATAAATCGTGGTGTATATATATATATATATATATATATATATATATATATATATATATATATATATATATATATATATATATATATATATATTCTTATACTGTTTGCCATTTCCCGCTTCAGCGAGGTAAAGAACAGAGGACTGAGCCTTTGAGGGAATATCCTCACTTAGCCCCCTTCTCTGTTCCCTTTTAATCGCCTTCGACACGCAGGGAATACGTGGGAAGTATTGTTTCTCCCCTATCCCCAGGAATAATATATATATATATATATATATATATATATATATATATATATATATATATATATATATATACACACACACACACACTGTATATATATCTTACGAGTCCACGAGGAAAATGAACCACGATAAGCTTCCGAGTGCACTTTCGTGTAATAATCACATCAGAGGAGATAAACATCACTAATAAAAATTCTGATAGACTTAACGTACATCTACAAGGAAAAGCAATGTACCAGAAGCTTCATACATGTAATATATCTCTACCTTAGCCACAACACCGACGCGTTTTTAATACTTAGGTTGTCTGCTCAACCACCAATCGCTTGCCACGCCCCAGCCACGTGAGAAGCATAAAAGGTATCTCATGTGTCTTATTCAGGTTTTCATCTTCCAATTGCTGCCTGCTTCCCTCACTCCTCCAACAACACCTCCCCCCCGAGGCTAAACTGGAAGCGGTATTATTGCTCTGAGATACGGACACTGACGCTGCTCTGCTGTGGGAATTAGTACGGGAGAGGATGGGAGGGAAACCCAGGATACAACGCCTGCATCAAAGTGGAATTGTATGATTAAAGGATCATGTGGTCCACTGAACACTGAACCTTCTCAACGTCTACAACTCAACACGGGACAATTCTTTTTTTTTCTACCAGGACGCTCAACGAAGCTAGAATAACACTGTTCCCATAATCTTGAATGCCAGGTACAGACCTAAAAGAATTCCCCATCCACTTCTCTTCGTACTTCCAAGGATAAAAATATACCTCTGCAAACGCGATCGCGGCGGAAATAGATTCCGATATCAAGAGGACAAGGAATGGATTACACAGTCATACAGAAAGACATAAGCAAAGCCCTTGACGAAGAGTGAACCAGCAATACAAACTAGTACAGTTAGGCTGAACAGAAGCCACAGAAAGGCTACTGTAAACCACCTTACCCTCAGCGATACAGAAATCACCACCTCTACAACGTCACTAGATTTTTCCTCACTAAGCGGGGTTCCCAGGGCTGAGTCCTATACCCATCGCTATTCATAATTCCCAATTCAAGGGTAAAGTGTGCAAGAAACTTGGAGGAAGGAAGGAGTACTTGTTTCAGCTTCGATGTATGGTTGTGAAGCCTAAGTGTATAAATATATGCTAGCATTGCTAAAATGACATGAGCAATAGGAGGAGGATAAATAGCGTAGTATAGTTGAAATTTGGAAGAAGGACAGAATGACTATGCGAGAATGTCATGTGGGATGAAGATATATAAAAAAAAAAAGCTGGTTGCATCACAGGCTGGTTAAGAAAGAAGGCACAGCAGCACAGTAGAAGGTACAACAATGAAAGGAAAAGGAATTACATAAAGATAATTCACCTGGACTAGGGATGTCCATATGGGTGTCTCCAATTATGTTAGAGGAGGGATTGGTGAATGAATAAAAACACATTGTGCATGGCGATGGCACTGAATGTCGAAACCGGTCTTACCTGACGAATGAACTTATCTGTCAAGGTTCAGAAGTGAGAAGCACTTTTATAAGTCTGCGAGTCCATGTTTCACTTTCACAAACTGGTTGCAAGTTGACGATCGAGGGTCGTGGTGTGGAGGGTGTTTGTACAGGATCCACTCCATTAAACTGGCAGTATAGAGTACTGACTACATAGATGGATACCTTCAAGGGTGAGATCTCAGAGGATTGTCTCTAATTTGATCTTGTGAGTGAAGTGGGAGGTGTCAGTGAACAGGATGTGGGGGTGTGTGTTGTAACAACTCCTTGTTCGTAGTGTCTATCTGGTCTTAGGTAGGTATGATTATGGAAAAGAGAGAGAGAGAGAGAGAGAGAGAGAGAGAGAGAGTGGATGTTGTTGTTTAGTGTGGTTGATTGGATGAAAGTCACGCGCGTGTTGTGTTCTTGGCGTAGGTCGAGAGCTTCTGTGTTTGTTTACGAGGCGCCGTTCATGTGGAGATGGACGGTTATAAATGTTTACCAAAGCGAGTGAGGTACTACTGGGAATCGGTGATTGTTTCAGTAGGGTGCGGGGTTGTAAACACAAAGTTGGCGTTTTAGTAGGGTAAGGTTGTAAATGATAAGACGTATTTGTTTAAGCGGAGTAGGGTTGTAAATGAGAAACAAGTGTAAGCGGGGCAAGGTTGTAAATAGGAAACCGTTTGTTGTAGCAAGGTAGTGTTGTAAATGGAAAATGTTTGTAAACAGGTTAGGGTTCCTAATGCAAGCACGGTGGGGTTGTAAATTGGATGTTTCACCACGGCGAGGTTGTGTGTGGTGGACGGTGTTTGTTGGGTGTTTGTGAGGATGGGAACAGTTGAAGGAAAGATTGGATGAATGTAGCGAATGATGGCAGCAGAATGGCTCCAGCAAGTCCAAAGTGTTGCACCTTTTTTTTTTTTTCCTGTATCACTGAGGGGAGCGGTGTACAGCGGAAATGAATCCATTTGATAAGCGTATTGTTGTCTGGTGGTGGAGTCTGCCGCACCAACCAAGTGTAGGTAAATGCCTACTAGTCCAAGTTTTGGGATGGAATTTAAACTGGCAAGTTTTAATAGCCAAGGGATTTTGGCTCCGATATCTCTCTCCCTGAAAGTGAGGGATTATAGATGATTGTGCTAAATGCCTGGGGTATGGCCCCACGGGGGCCCCAAGATGAAGGCTGGTGACCAACTCGAGGCTGCACTTCACACAGGGGAGGAGGGTAAGGTGGTCTCCTTCTGGGCGGTATCTTCCTCGACAATGAAGTTCTCTCTGATGCACTTATTGCCAAGGAATAAATCTTGGTCCATTCAACACCAGATACTGTTGACATACAAGTGGAAACCTTGCCTGCTACACACACACACACATATATATATATATATATATATATATATATATATATATATATATATATATATTAGTTTATGAAATAGCCTCGATTTGGGCATTCAGTCGCCTGCACTGTCTCTGCTAAATACATATATTTACGCCAACAAATGCGTCAACTCACACAACCCCATATGCAAACACCGGATCCAGCTGGTGGTTCACAAGAATATAAACAACTGAAATTACCACAGTTTAGGTCATTTCCATCTACATTTTTAATGGTAGAAAACGTTCGAGCATATGCTGAAACCACATCGACAACTACAGAACTACTTCAGTATTATTCCGATGCTCACTTAAACATCTGCCACCACTACCACCAACCTAATGGCAAGTGTGAAAGCAAAAGACGAACACTTAAGGAGGAACGAGGAGTAAGAACAATGGGAAATTCAGACCTTCAACGGTAATGTTCTTAAAAACCATTTTATTTTATTTCATTTCATGCGAAGTGTGCGACACTCCTCATTTACGACACATTCATCAAGAATCGAAAGTCAACAAACTCAGCATTCATTATTATGCGAGAGGCATCTTGCTGACATTGTAATTAACCACATGGTTATTTTTTCAATTACGTCAAAAACCTCGAATTGCGATTCAGTCTTTGGAAGCATAAATATTTATTTATTCTCAGTGATGTAGTACAGTCTCTCAAGTTTTCCTTTTAGAAACTTTATTTCAGTCTTTACAAATGGTGTTTTTTGTACATCAGGCCTAAATTTCAGTGACTGGATCATAAGGACCTAAAATTTGGAATATCTGAAAATATATATATATCTTTAGATCTAAATCGCCAAAAAATAAACGAGTTAATTCAAAACTATTGGGCAGAAGGTAGGCTTAACTGGCTTTGAATAATTCCTGGAGGCAAGAAAAAAACTTTTTTTAGCCTCAAGACATTTCTATTTCATAACCCAACTTGTCTCTTTCTACTCCTTAAAACTTTTTACGCATCTTTGAAGTATTCTTATCATTTCATTCAGGTATAATAGACTCTAAGAACTTCTAAAGATATAGAGGAAATAACCAACACCATTAGTTGGAGAATAGGTTAAGAACTTATGAATGTAAACTAGTAGATTTCTGAACACTTAAATGAAAATAACTTATTCTTATCACCAAAATGGCTGGAAAAAATTTTAAGTTTTTCTCATCTGTACAGGAAACAAGATTATTGAATATTTCTAAGAAACCGCCGCTAAAAGTTAACAGAATGATTTAACCAAGATCAGAGAATATCTTGTAAAAAAAAAGATATCCGCGCCACATAATATCGAAGCAACATCTTCAAGCTACACAACATGTTCGAGAGATCTCTCGTGTACATATGTATAAACAATCAACATTTTCGAAAGATCTCTCGTGTACATATGTTAAAACAATCTATCTGAATTTGATGACGTCGAGACTCCAGCCATTCCATCTTTCTGGAAAAAAAGATTAAGAAAAAACTGGCTTTTAAGAGAGTAAGGTCTGATATAAATACTGTTTGAGGAGCTTCGTAAAAACCTGACCAGGAACGTCCAAATTTACATTACGACTACGTTAATTTCGTGCTTGCGGTGGTTGATCTAGCACATCATTACTGGATCTCTGGTCAAGCGGGAGGAGGCCGCCTTATCAAGTCTTGCAGTCATACGGGTGACTCAAGCAAGCACAGCGTTCCGAAGCACACACACTCTCTCTCCAAGACCCCCGAGGTCTTTTTCTGGGTCTCTGTAAGGCGAGCTTCAAGGCTGATGATGGAACCCATCATATTCCAAGCGACGTGTTGATGGACCAACTGCAACCATGAGTGGCTATCCAACTGACTATCTCTGCTTCATCTCTCCCAGGCGAAACTCGAGCATACGTTTCATGAATTACCTTCCGGCTACATGAATGCAAATCAAAGCGGTTTGGAGACAAAAAAAAAAATATGGTTGAAACATACAAAGTGGCTGATGAGTTATCTGAAGAATAAGAAGAGATAGCGCAAGCAGTGATAACGAATACTGACCAGCAATACGAAAGGCATTACTTAGCTGATCGATTTGATGTCAAAGATATCATACTTTTCTATAACGTACAAATCACACCTCATTCTAGAAAACGCTGCTCAGGTCGAGTCACCAATCCTTCCCTAGGGAAAACTTGAAGGAATGAATATATAAAACCAATTACCTCACACAGATTTAAAGACTGCGAACAAGAATCCAAGAATTTCCTTCGAAAACTGTACAGCTTCCAAAGAGTTCGGAAGACGCTGGCAGAACGCTAAGTAATTTGTACAGCGTAAGTTGCTATAACATTTTCACGTGCGGTCGAGGTACAACGACCGGAAGTATTTGTACGAAGTCAAAACATGTCATACGAACAAGAGCAATAGTTTCTTCAGCACTGGAGTTGTAAAATACTGGAATAATCTATCACTAAATATTGGCAGAGAGAAAACTGCATATATAACACAGGCAAACGAACACAATGATGCGATCAGTGAATATGGCTGTTCAAGAATGCCAGTATCATATGCACGTCTCCATAAACTTTCTTTGCTCTTTAGGAAGCAGTCGCTGCCTAAAGTCCTTCCAAAAGTGTGTCCCGCGAATAAGATCAGATTATGTTTTCCCTTCATCCCGTCTTTTCAGACTTCCACGTTTGTGCACGTTCTTCATAACCATTTTCCTGACGTGCTGGAGGGAGTGGTGGTCAGGGTGGAGCCTTATGGTATGCCATTTCATCTCTACTTGTATTTACGATTTGGAAATACAATCACTGTCCTCCAGCAGATAATCTCGTCATAGAACGTAAGGTCCTGTGTTAACTGGCTTTCCTATTTACCTCCCTATCCTTCATGACCCTCCCATTACTTCATCCCTAATATATTCCCCTCTCCCCTCCTCTTTAACTATTCTTTCCCCTCTAAATCTATCTTTATCGTTAAGCTTTTTCCTCCACAACCTCCTTCCACCATACCCGTTTACACACAGGTGGGGTCCTCGATAATTCTAGATGGGTTACTGCTGTATGGAACTTATGGGAATATTCCCAAACGACTGATCATTATGGTGGATCTGGGAGAACCACGGATCCTGCATTATTAGAGGAGAGACGACTGCCACGGGACAATCGGACGCGATCAGAATGGATGGCCAAATCTGCCCCTTATGTGTGATACTCTTCTGCAGGAGTGGCGTTAGACGCCCTTCTCAAGTCAAGGGCTACTACCATGTGAAAAAAATTCGTGAAAAAAGGAAATCAATTTCCATAGCGCAGCCTCGAGTGTTCAGGTGGAGATGGCAGGGTCGGTCTAACAGGACAAAATTAAAAAGAAATCGTCGGGTTATGCCAGCAGAAGGGAAGATACTGCTTTTCTACACTTTACGTACTCTGCCTTAGCCTGTAACCTAAACACTCGTCACCCTAATATTTCCAGTCTCGAAGCAACAGGGTAGAAGCCTTTAATTTACAAACGTGATTTACCTGTCAGCCAATGAAAAGAACTAGAAGAATTTAATGCATGCCTATGACAAACACTGCTTGTGGTATAATCCCAAGATATGCCTGCATGCAAGAAAGATGCGAGAGGGTAACAGAGGGCCAACACTGTACTGGCAAATTGCTTCCAGAAGAGAGAAAATAAAAATATCTTCTTCCTAAAGCGTATCACACTGTAGGCGTCAAACCTGGGACATACGAGCCGTTTTGACTGTATCCTAATATCAGCTCGTGGAGCATGTACAAAAGATACACACGGAGGGTTCCAGGTCGTTTCTGGACCGGATCACTTGGTAACAAGAACATGAACCAGTTTCAATCGGCGTCCCCATCACGTACATGATAGTCCTCGTAACATGGAAGGCATCCGCACCCGTAACGTAACACAGAAGGCTTCAGAACCCGTCACGTAATATGGAAGACTCTATAATGTTGGACAACTCCCACACCGTGTCTCAGAAATTTCCCCATGTCGGAAGGGTCAGTAAGTTTTCTACGGATGGCAAGAATATTGAGGAACAAAGAGACGGTCGATCTTGCGATACATAAGCCTGGAACATCGTGAGAATCATATCCAGCGATTGAGAATAAAGGGTTCTGGAACAGAGGGACTCCTCAATGCTGGACACTGAGGCAGTGAAGTCTGGAATAAGAGGATAAAGGGATCGAGCACTCGTGTAGTGGATGGGTTTCCAGCACTTCCCTGATGAATTCTGGATGGTGAAGGTTGATGGCTTTGGAATAAGCAGACGGCGAATTCTGACACCCTTTAAAGTAGACGGACCAATACATCTCAAAGTCATGAAACCATGGTGGAGTCAAATCTGTAAACATCTCTGTTAAAGACGTTCAAATACAAGCTTTTAAAAATCTATCCGGATAAGTAAGCCGTGCACAGAAAAAAGATGCTTCTGGAAACCAGAATATTGGTCTCAAACAACCAAAGGTGCCAGGGAACGAATCTCTGAGGGATCCAAACAAAGACGAAGATGGGTACAAATGTCACGAGGTTAACAGGGTTAGAAACATCAGGGTACACACAATGGTCATTCACACCAGGTATAAAGTATCGGACGCAGAGGTACAGAAATTCGGAACAGTGAGACACATTGGGTCTGAAAAGCTTAGTAGCCTGCGATAATGGACGAGACAGCTCCGGAGGACGAAATATAAAAGTGTGAAACACGACACGGTCTAAACAAGTGTTAAAAGGGAGGGTGGGGGTCCAATGGGACTCTGCAGTTCTTTTACCCAGGGATGGATAGATCTGGATCAAAGTTGTAGTTCACTGGAACGGAGGCGAGACAGAGGAAATTACAACTTCAAAGCTCACATAAGTTTACATCGATCACGTGGCGGTAAATTCGCTAAACTATTTGGAGACTTCCCTTTCAGTTGATCGAGATAAGTCGAAAGTACATATTTCTACAAAAAAAAAAAAAAAAGCATAATCAACCAATTTATCATCGTGAAATTCGAGGTCAACCAAGAGTTCCTGCTGTTTGAAGAAAATTCTGACTGTCAACCTTTGGCCACCTTGAATGGTGTTCTAGGTAGCTAGACACAGTACTGGAATCCACCCAGTGACCATCCCTGTGGAATTCGCTGTGCAAACTTATGACAAGCTTCGTCTGCGTTAAGATATGAATACGGCAAAACTATAACTCAGGCAGGAAAAGGGCTTCGTTTGCTTAAGAAGCAGAAGAGGGTAAAACTAAAACAGAAGACCTATATGATGTTTTAACCAACCTTAATCCTTGAGGCACACGTTCGAAACTTGAGCCGAATCTGCCTTAAAACGACAATGTTGCCGTTGTTTGAAGACGTACCATCTCAGAAGTATTCGGGGTCATCAAATCCAAGTCTTGATATGAAACGACCCAAAGAAGATATTGGCTCTGTAGTTCCTGGAAAAGACAGACGTGGGAAATCAATCGACAGAATATTTCTAGTTCAAGCTGGGCTTAGCAATTTCAGGGTTACTAAAAAAAATATCGAAATGTAAAAAGTTGTCGAACATTATGCGAGGAATTCACAATACATAGGATAGAAAATATGTGAAAAGAGATGAACGAAGACGATGGTGGAAAATAAATGCAAGAATAATATAGGAAAAACAGAGTAGAGGAGAAATTGATTTTCATAAGTAAAGAGAACCAGACAAGCACTAAAGGAAAAAACAAGAATATGAAAACTCTGAAGAATAAAGGGGGACACAAGAGCTACGAAAAAATCCAGTTTGAAAGGAATTAAAATCTAAAGGAAAATGCTTACCAGGATCCAGAGAGAAGAGTCAACAAGTCCTGAGCGAGACGGACCATCACAAACCCTCAGTTCACCTCTGTGGGAAGATACACCTCCTCATCTTTACAGCTACGGACAAAACGACCGTTGGAGACGAAGCTACGTGAACCATGAGCACTTCCAAGGAGGAAGAGCAGATACTCTACGCAGTATGGAAACTCTTAACACAACTCAACATTATTATCGAATTGCGAGTCTTCCTCTTCCAAAACAGATATTCCTCCCCCGCCTGCAACTCCTATACTCCGTTAATCTTTCCACCTCTTCCCCACCCTCTCTAAATATACACTCGCACCAGTTCTCGGTCCATGTCCCTCACCATATCCCACACTATGACTCGTAATCCTCTCTCTTTCTCCACACCTCACCTCTCACCATACCCCTCACTAAACCCATGTCGGGTGCAGCTGCTACACCCTCTCATCATGGTGGGTTAGGGAGATGACTGCAGATTAAATCTCCCTGTGGCTGTTTCACGTAATTTACGAACTCAGGCTGAGGGAAAAGAGGTGGGAGCTAGGGTTCACGAGGCAGCAGGAGGCTGCGGTGGGTAGATAACATGAGCTGAAGAGAGAAAGCAGAAAGTAGAGAGAAAAAACAGTGACATGGGAAGCAGTCTGTGGCAATATTATAATTGGTGTTACTAAGTACTTTGTGTGTGTGTGTGTGTGTGTGTGTGTGTGTGTGTGTGTGTGTGTGTGTGTGTCAAGAGGCGTGTAGCAATACCCGTTCATTAGTAGTGTGGCAGAATTCGTTCCTATGCCTAACTACAACGAAATCACATGTCAAAGAAGAAGTTGTTTAGACTAAAGAAGTCATTCTTCGGTATTCGGGCCGATTCGAGTCACCCGACGCAAAGCTACAGGGAGTGGCAAGGGAGAGCAAAGATATTCAACACCTTTCGAATTGTTTTCCTCAAAGATTCTCAGAGAGAGATTTTTGAATTTGGTGTTGCTGGAGGTGGAGAAACCTCCCTCGAGATGGTAACACAAGATAGGGATGTCTGGAATATTGGAGCAAATGTCTGGGATAAAGACTGGGATATAAGGGGTCTGAGGGAGTGTGATGTCTGAAGGGTGAGGGATAGTGAGAGACAGGGTTGGATCCAGAGAATGAGGCTCGGAATATAGTATTGGAAAGTGTGTATAGAAGAGGATAGGTCGACATCAGGATAGATGTGTACCTAGGTAAACATGTATAAGGTACGAGGTGGAGTGTTCCGAGACGTTTGAAAAGAAGGATCCCAGAAAAAAGATTTGATTCAACAAGTTTACTCATGAATCCTACAAAACATGGCAGATTTGTCTAGGAAGCACGATGTAAAGAGATTTGAAATAGTGGATACGCGAATCTATAACACTGACTGAATATGGACGAGCCTGAAACAAGGACGACATTGTAGACAGACATGAAATGACTCGTTTGGACAGAAATAATAGGCAATTAGACACAAGGAACAAGTGGGGTGGCGAGGAACGCGCAAGTGAATAATCTAACATATTTTGAAGGAAGGAGAATCTATCAGTATTTCAGAAATAACATCAGCCACTGTATTCAAACTAATGTAACTTAAAAGACTACATAAAGCAAGCTTCTGTATATCCGCGAGGCTGATTCTTACCATTAATATTTTCAAATGCAGTTGCATTACGAAATGAAATTGAAAAAAAATCATTGAACAAAGAGTGCGATAGAACACAGCAAAAAAGAAAGAAATAAGGAAAAAGTAGACAGAGTAGAGTAGCAAGATGGTAACATGATGGGCCCCGCAAAAAAAAGAAATGAAAAATATGTTAGATATAAAAGATTCAGAAAACGAAGAAAGGGAAAAGATCACAAGAAAAATTTGAAATGGATAAAAAGTTGATTATATACATGCAAGAAGTTGATTATAAATGAAAGTCAAAAATCAAAAGACAAAAGTGATGGCAAACTTAAGTGATGGCAAAATGATGAATGCATTTACCAGATGAGGCAACAATCATGCACAAAACCACATAAAAGAGAAAAATAACCATTGAAGATGATGGAGTGTGTCAAGTGTGTAACATTTCGTGTCATATAAAAGGAACAGATAACAGATCAACACATCCGACGCCGATGACTGTCGCCCAACCAGAGGGCCTGGGGAAAACATCTCCCCCCCCCCTCTCAGCCTGTAGTTCAATCAAGCCTCAAGATGCCAGACGGGAAAAAAAAATAAAGGAAATATTGAGCATTGCGTAAAGGGAGGATGTGCAGTCAAACTGGACGATCAGGACAACTGAGAATTCTAAATTCAGTTCTAATCCAGCCTCATCAGGTGCCGGGTGACTGTGAATATTTCCTTCTTCTCAACGCCCAAGAACCAGATGAAGTTGCTAGGGGATGCATTTTTTATATTTCACTCTGTCGGGGACAACTGCTCGCTGCTCCTTCGTCCTCACCCTTCTCAATGAGGTTCAGGGATGACGCCAACAGATTAACTCCCGCGTCGAGTGTTTCTCCAGCCATCTGGGTACCAGCTGGTGATGGTGAGGCGCTGGGCAGGTGGTGCAGGGCAGTGTGGTGATCTGAGGAAGGAGTGTAGGGGGTTCGTGAAGACGCCCCTCTGGACAAAAAGAAGTTTGAGGTACGTATTTGCCCTCCTGTAGAAGAGAGAGTTTGTTCTTCCCTTCGTCAAACAAGGGTGATGGACGAGGCCACTAAACGGACGAAGTGACAGGTTCCTTGGGAAGGAGGGAGGGTCGTCGCTACTCTTGGTCGCTGTGGAATACTGATTGCTGGCAGGGAAGGTCGTCAGTTAACGCGACACTGGGTGCGATTAAGCGACAGAGGATATGTTCGGGAAAGCAAGGTATGGTTGGAGACTTCGGTCGTTGATGAGTGGAACAAATTGGGATTATCGGTGTCTTACAAATAAGAGAAATGTACGAAAGATGTGAAATATGAAGAGAGGAATCCAATGAATTGTAATGGCTCCTTACGTGCCTTCCAACAAGACGGCAAAAATGTACAAGTTATCTTTTTTTTTCTAGAAAAGATTTTAAGCCGATTCTCTCTAGTAAAAAAAAGTTTCTAAGCCGATTTCTTTCTAGCAAAGTTTCTAAGCTGAAAAAAAATTACTTATAATTATAGACATTCAAGAGGAGAGAGTTATGATGGAAAAAATCAATCACACATGATGTATTCTTTTTCTCAAAGTTGTTAATTCTTGCGTAGCGAAATACGTATTACTAACCTCAAAATACGTATTACTAAGCTTGGAGCTAAGTCTTAGAGAATTTCATTAATTGCACGAAAAAATCTCACGTCATTAAAGAAACAAGAGAAAGAGTAAACAAAGAATAAGACAGGATAACAAGTCTCTGGAAATCATTGAGGATGATGGCAGCTAAAGCTGGTGATCATAGCTGCTAAAGCTGGCGATCATAGCTGCTAAAGCTGGCGATCATGGCAGCTAAAGCTGGCGATCATAGCTGTCCAGGAGGGTGGTGAATGTTCAAAGCTGGTGATGGCTGCTCAAGCTTGTGACGGACTCTTAGACAGCTAATGTTCAAAATGTTCAGGACACGAAGAGTGTTCAAGATATTGAACACACAATGCTCATGCATGTCCAAGATTTTTATAACGTCAAAAACCTTAAAAAAACAGTAGGAAGCTGTAAAACTAAAGAAAAAAATAATAATAGTTGGGAATATACTCCACCAGTACAAAGAAAAAAAAATAAATGCAAATACTAATAAAAAATCGGTGTCGACAAATCCATGTGATGGTTTTGTAACCTTTTTTTTTTTCTCAGTATCAAAACATTAGTTTAATTAAAATCTACGACAGACAGCGAGGAAATAATGTGAAATACAAAAGGTTTGTGATGTGGTCATATCTTTTTCTTTCAATAGGTGCTCGCTATTTCCTGCATGACGTAGGTAGCGTCAAGAACAAATGACAAGAGTCATGGGAGATGATATAAATCCTCGCTTGGCTCCTTCCTCTGTTCCTGCCTCTGAAACTCAATACTGGAAAGGGAGAATTTCAAACATTATCTCCACGTCCATAGATGATTACCATATCACGAAATTTCACCCATAAAATTACTTGCAAATTAAATGAACTTTAAAGTAAATTCATGCATGCAAAATATGATTTTAAAAAGTATTCACTTACGAATACTTGAGATTTCTTTTTATTTAAAGGGAGGGACAACGCGTAGGGCTTACCACACTTAATTCTAAGGTTACGAACAAAGCGTCACGAGAGTTTATGTAGTCAAATGTCTATGGACTGATAGCTAACTACCCATCTGTAGCTGAGATAAAGAGAAAGACATCTATTTGGGCGAAAAGAGAACTGCTTACGATATACTACTTATTCATGACTTTTATTTAAATCTCTAATATTAGCTTTTTAAATTGACTCTAGTATATCCACCAGAGATAATATTCTGTACATTCTGTTACGCTTAAAAGATAAATTTTTTTTGGCATACATTTGTACACAACTCTGGCTTAATACAGCGTTTAGATTTTCACCAGAGTCTTGCAACTGCAAACACTTCTGCTTAATTAACAGAACTTCACCTTAACGCTTACCTAAAGCGAAGATTTCTTTGGTTAAAAGTTAGTATAAAAGGAATTACAGAAGTCGCATGTTATCTGTACGAATGTTTTGTGAAGCCAGCAAAACATGTTGGACTAACCACCTTTGTTTACCAGCCAAGTACAAACGAACAAACCAACGTAATCTTTTTTTTAAATGCCAACGTAGGCAGCATATTTTTACAGCACTTCATAATAAACTTTAATTGCATTATATGAAATGAAATTCCATGCGTTCGCAATGCTCTTCTGGAGTTAATTAAGGTTAATGATATACAGTAATAACACTGTACTAGCCAGGAGGGTTTAAAATATCGATAGTAATCTTTACATTTAAAGTGTAACAATGACCAGTTTTGTACAGTTTTGCTAAGATGGGTTCACGGAGACACAGGCACATACACACACACGGTACAATAACAGAAGAGTGATAGAAATGATAAAAACAGATCGAGAAATGAGGTAAAATGGAACACAATGTTCAGAATTAAATAATGTAAGAAAATAAAAGCGGAAGGCGTTTGGAAACCATCGGAAGATGTTATAAGGGGTTTCGAATGAATTTGTGAATGTGAATAAAGTAATACACGTACGAGGAGCCATGAAACTTGCCATACAGCGGTGGGGAGAACACGTCTGACTGCCTGCCAATGTTATGACTGAAAAGGTATTTTTCAGAGTAGAGGCAGATGGACAACTTGTTCTCAAGTCCCAGCGACACAGGTGATCGAAGCTGTACCAACACAGTGTCTCAATACATATCCTCGAGAAGGTATTTCATAGACTTCAGGCATGAACCTTGAACCTCTGTCCAGCACTGTACAAGATATACAGGACTAATGTTAACAAACAAGCCGTCTTTTCAGACTCTGGGTCTGACTTAACCCGGACTTTGACGGTGTAGTATAGCGACTGGTGTTCAGAGATGGATGAAACATGTTCATACGGCGAGTATCACTTATAATGCTGGCGGCGGACGTTCATGTAGCCAGCGGATGTGGCAAGGGTGGGACGCGGATGTGTTCGGGAGGAGAAAAGTGCCTGGTTCGTATCCCTCTACACATTACAGTGGAGTAGAGCGATTGATGACCGGATGTGGGGGAGTGGTATGTCACGGTTTGTTACAACATTTGACGGATGCAACGCTCAAAAGCAGTTTGACTCTCATCATAGTGTTAGTAGAATATTTAGGTCACACTGTGGTGTACAGAGTATAGCAGGCGAGAGATTCAGACTACGAAACGTCCTTCCGTTTCGTAGATTTAGTGTTAGTAGACCCTTTAGATTTCCTGTTAGTATGGGCCCTTGTTTTACTATGTCCGTCGGAGAGAGAGATAAATGATACAAAACAAAAGACGATCGGGTTCTGTATAGAGTATGATACAAAACAAATGACGATCGAGTTGTGTATAGAGTATTTTGTTTATGAGATTCGATCTTACATTATAGACTGTGGTAAAAACCATTCCTGGGGTTCGTTAGCTCTAGTCTCCAACACCTCGACTGTGAACCACAGCAGAGTCTGCCTTTCCTAACACCAATGCATTGCTAGAAGGGCAGGACATATTGGAAACAAGAACTATAAAGAATATGTTAACAGTGGCAAGGTAGGATACATTGGCAATGGTGCTAAGGAAGACGTACTGGCAAAATTGTCAGAACAGGACATAATGGTGATAGTGGCAGACAAGGACATGCTGGATATAAAAGCATAACAAGAAATGTTGGCCATAGTGGCAGAAAAGGACATAGTCCTATTAGCGACCTGGTGTTGACAAATGGAGCCCCGTATATGGCTCAGATGTTACCCATTTTACCCATATTACCTATTTTACCTACGACATCACCCACTATACCCACATTACCTATTCTACAAAATATAAGTTTTCCACTTCCGGCAAAATGTTTATTATTTTTCTCTTCTCTCCTTACTTCTCCATACCTTCACCCATTTTCATTCATATTCTACATCGGACCTGACCACTATAAGGAATTTCGTCCATTACCCAAAAGCCATCAAGATGAAAGAACGAAAGAAAACGCAAGACAGTAATGACCCTTACTGGGGAATGGGTTGCAGCAATTCACATACCATCAACACGACACACACACACACACACACACGACCCCACAGTGGTACAAGGGCTTAGGTTTAAGCCTTACGCAGATGCGTACTGTCGGACGCACGGATGGAGCTTAACGCAAGCACGGTTAAACTAACCTAGAATCTAACGAAGAAAAAAAAAAAAACAAGGAAAACGAATAAAAAGGCCATAGCAATTAATTAAATCAGCATACCAAAAAACGCAAGAAAAATTGTAACATAAAAGTATGAAAATCCATCGCACAAAATATATAGTTTACGTACAGTACACAGAAAAATATAAAACAAAAGCAATACGCAAAAAACGTAAAGTGCTTGGATGGTTATTCGGTCGTTTAAGCCTATCGGCTACAACGGGTCGTTTCAGGCCACCAACGTCAAACACCAACCACGTTTTCTTTAACTTAAGGCGATTTAAAATGTTACAGTGTTAAAGATATAATTCAAAACCACACACACACACACACACACGCATATATATATATATATATATATATAGATATATATATAGAGAGAGAGAGAGAGAGAGAGAGAGAGAGAGAGAGAGAGAGAGAGAGAGAGACATTAAGGAAAACTAGTTATCAGCGTCGTAAAAATATAGAAAAAAAAAAAAATTGGTGTAGCGGTTAGCGTTCCCGACCGTGACGCATTCACGGGCCGCCCAGGGTCAAGCGCACAGGTTCGACTCTTGGTTACGGAAGTTGGTCCACAGTCAACCCAGCTGTTCATCCACCCATCCCTATGGGTTTGGTTTATAAACTGGGTACTTGGTTCAGGTTTATATGTATACAGCGTTAATGGGATGTAGCCTTGATTAGTTCCTCAGCTGTGTGTAATATATTGCTCCTTTTCTTTAATATTTTCCTGTCGCTTCCATCCCTCACCCCAAGACGGGAGGCGTGCTTACCAGCAGCAGGGAGTGGTGTCACAATGAGGGGAGTAAATATACGACTTGGGATCGTACTGAGGAGCAGGGTCTGCCCTGTCTAACCGTGCGAATCCAGCTTAGGTGTTCAATTCCAATATCCGCTGCCGGGAAAGTGGTAAAAATGATTTGAACCAACTAGTACACGGAGGTGTGGGATTTTGAATGAATAATTCAAAATGTGGGCACTATGTCCGACTGAAGTGTAGTTGTGTATGAACAAACTAAATGGTGATGCATGGGGTATGTCGTGTTGAGAGTCGCGACTCAAAATATGATAGAAAATATTTCTTTTGATGTTATGAAGTAGAATAACATGATATCTGTCAACAGAACGACCAATAGGACAAATATATTCTCCGCACTGATACAAGTACTCAACACTGTACATCAATTTTCTACCCTAAAACCTCTTTTCTACCTTAAAAATCTTTATCTACCTTAAAACCTCTGCGTGTTTAGATTTACGTTATGAAATGTAGCAAGGTAATCCATTCTCAGATAATCAGTACGCCAATCATCATTTGAGATTACAATGAGCTTTACCTATATCATTTCTTCACTAGGTCGTGAAATGAAGAACACGCCTTCATTTTCTTTGCCCTTCCACAGATGACAAAAACGCTACAGTGCCATGGTGTCTTGTTAATGCGTAAACTCCTCAAAAGCGTGTGTAGTCCTCTCGACTGTGACCGATGAACTACTCACTGGTATATTTGGAACATGTGGAGCAATTTACCAGACCTACATATTGCAACCTTACAGGGAAAAAAAGAAAATATATGAAAACAGGACTTTGAGACAAGGTTATGGGTACAGAAGTCAGTTACAAGGATACAAGACTATGATACAAGGACACGGTACAGTGCTAAAAAGGCTACTACACAAAGCTATGATAAAAAGGCCACTGTACAAAGCTATGATAAAAAGGCTACTGCACAAGACTATGATAAAAAGGCCACTGTACCAAGCTATGATAAAAAGGCTACTGTACGTCATGACATAACTGAAGTTCGGGCTATTACGACGTATGTACGAGGACATTGTCCAACGACCCGATCATCCTTGTGTCAGTACCCAATTCCCCGAGATGATCGTTAACCCCAGCCTAACGATGAGTTACACGACACTGGCAGACTAACCAAACACCTACCGGGTAAACAGCCAACTGAAATTGGCAGTAGCTCATCATTTGGTTATTAATGCGCCGACCCATTGACACAATACACTAATGGATAATACGAATCGGGTGTTTAACAGTCAGCGTAACTATACAGTGGTGATCATACAGTAAAAGTAGTAGCAAAATCCTAGACCTAACCTGCGAATAATGTTGTCCATCTCCCCATATGTCCAAGATCACAAAAGCGTTATGAGGCTTGACCAAAATTTACGACTACAAAACTTGGCTTCACTGAAAATCAAAGTCAACGAGTGTCTATGTCTCCATGTTGTCCCCATCCAAACTTGGTGTACAGTGACAGACACAAGTAACGATGGCGGGAATCACATCCCAAACGAAACACCAAGATCTTCCCTGAATCTAAAAAACGAAACACCAAGTTCTTCCCTGAATCTAAAATGATATAGTTTTTTTCTCAAAACACTTACGTTATAACAAGACGTAACAAGTCGTCAAGCACGAATTCCCTCGAGCGGTGATGTTCACACCATGGCAACAAACACTGAAATGAGGACAGCATTAGAGACAGTGCAACAAAACAGCTCGAACAACGCCACTCCGAAGCAGCTTCGGTACGTCCGAACTGCCTCGACGCTGGGCCAGGTTCGTCACGCTCTTTGAAACCGATGCATCGAAGTGGTTTCGTTTCACTGGCGACTTGGTAATGTCATAATCGCGGTCACATTCATATATACCAGAAAGTAATTTTCCATAATACCACAGAAATCATAGATGATACAAATACTCGTTCTACATTCGGCAAAATAACAACAATTTCACAATCCGTCGAAACTAACTTTGGATAATGACCGATACTGTTCCGCAATGTTGGTGTTGAGTTTACAGAAAAAAATTACAATTTGTGAAGCGTAGGCTGGAGTATCATATTTCTGTAATATATTAATAAGGCTGATAGAAGTATGGGATAACAGTAGCAGAAAAATACTGGAAAAAGTACTGTAAACGCAGGAGAAACAGCTGTAAAAAATATACAGAACATATGTAAACAATGACCCTTCCCTTGCAGCCTCGATTTACCTTCTGTTTTCATATCACTTGCATAATGTGGCTTATATTGTCGCTACACCTCACCTGTTGTTAGGCATTGTTTACGTGTTGTAGATGAACAGATCACGTACACCCGAGCTTTCGATCACTCTAAATATATCCATTACGTCTCAAATGACCTCTTAACTATCTAATTACATCCAGGGCATCTTGACGGCTTGCAGAAGGCTTTGAATTTCCAGTATAGAAATAATGCTCCTAGCTCGCTAATGTTGTTTTACATCTCTTTTCAAGTTGGGTGACCCAAACCGACCACCAATATTCCATGTCAGGACGCACCAGTGAACTGCAAAAAGCGTGGAGTTGTTTTTCTAGACTTAAAATGCAAATAGTTTAACCTACGAATCCTAATAATATTGTTCGCCATTTTCTATTGACTGCATAAAGAGCTTACTTGGTTTTAAGGTCACCAGAGATTTTTTTTTTTAAATCTATTTGTCATTTTACTTTTTGTAGGTCAATGTAATTCATTATATATCTTTACTGCCAATGTGTGTGAAATTTTGCGCTTCTTGTTATCCAAGTTCATTTGCCGCCTGTGAGCCTAAGTCATCAGTTTGTTTATGCCAGCTCGAAACAGTAGACCTTCTAAGTCTATTGTGGATTCATTTCCTAGTTTAAAGTCGTCTGGGAATTTCTGATATAAGATAACATTACCCATAATGAATATCATTTATACATCATACCCTTTCGATATGACACTATAATCAAGTTGCTATGTCCAATTATCAATTATGATAAACTCATTAAGTCAAAAATATCCCATCATTATGACAAGCAATTATCAACTACCGAAACTAACTGATCTGGTTAAGATACCCAGGTATGAAAATGAGATTTCCACCAATTGAATTCAGACATTCACATCAGATTAAGAAATCCATTAATAAATAAATAAATTAATAAATATATATATATATATATATATATATATATATATATATATATATATATATATATATATATATATATATATATATATATATTGACAAGAATTAGTGATCCTCAGATTTTAGCAATATTCGTTTAGCAATGCCCAGAACATTGCTGATGTGATAAACTCGAGAACACTGTACTTGACAGCTTGAGCTGAATGAATCGCAAGCTTTAGCATATGACTCTGACCCGGTACAAGGAGGAGGTGACCCAGCCTTAGGAGGATGTGATTCAGTCCCGAGGAAGAGGCTTCCCCACCCGAGGAGGAGGTGATCTTCCCTGAGGAGGAGGTATCTTCCTTGAGGAGGTGATCTTACTTGAGGAGGAGATGATCTTGCCTGAGGAGGAGGTGATCTTGCCTGAGGAGATGATCTTCCTTAAGGAGGAGGTGATCTTCCTTGAGGAGGAGGTGATCTTCCTTGAGGAGGAGGTGATCTTCCTTGAGTACGAGGTGATCTTCCCTGAGGAGGAGGTGATCTTCCTTGAGGAGGACGTGATCTTGCTTGAGGAGGAGGAGGAGGTGATCTTCCTCGAGGAGGAGGTGATCTTGCCTGAGGAGATGATCTTCCTTAAGGAGGAGGTGATCTTCCTTGAGGAGGAGGTGATCTTCCTTGAGTACGAGGTGATCTTCCCTGAGGAGGAGGTGATCTTCCTTGAGGAGGACGTGATCTTGCTTGAGGAGGAGGAGGAGGAGGTGATCTTCCTCGAGGAGGAGGTGATCTTGCCTGAGGACGAGGTAACAGAATGAAACATGGGCTTCCCCAGTGTACTATGTCCACGTACTCCGGTAGTAAACCCTTGAGAAAACTGTACATCAGCTAATACATTACGTAGCTTAGGTCCCCCAGACTCCAGCGTGCGTGCCAAGGAGGGAGTTTCTGTGGATATGGAAAGGGTCTGCGACCTCGACCCTACCACCACAGCTCTCCTGTGATCCTCATAGGATGTGTTTACCCCCCTGCACCTTCAGGATGGGGATCTGAGGTGCACACAGGCTTCTCTGAGGCACTGGTGTGGAGGGAGGGAGGCGCGGCGGGTGTGACCCTTCAACCTCGGGGTGAGGAGGTCGAGTATTGACTTGGTAATTAGTCATGATGTTACAAGGGTAAACAAGGCGATGTGAGCGGCTAGCGTGTGTGTGTGTGTGTGTGTGTGTGTGTGTGTGTGTGTGTGTGTGTGTGTGTGTGTGTGCGCTCTTTGCAATCATATATGAACGTATGTGTGTATCCATGTTTTATCGAACTTTGTGGATAAACACACACACACACACACACACACACACACACACTCTTAACGCCATATGTCAGTCACTTTACCCGGAGCAACTTAAAGGTAAAAGCAACACTGGATATACGATCCAGTGGAGGATTGTGGACGGTATGGGAAATAATGGCAATGGTTGACATGGTTCACTTGCAATGGTTGACATGGTTCACGCTGCTGTTACGTAGCGCCACAACATCCTTCCTCTTCGTAACTTGTGTGTTACGTTACATTAGCGTGACAATAACGTTCACTGAGACATATGAAGTACTCAGGAATACTGACCCAGTAACTTAACCTTGACCATGTCACACTTCCTTTCGGAGTATTTCAAATAACTGTCACCAAAATTTTCTCACAATTTGCATACCTGGCCAACTATTTTGAGCACAGGGAATCCACAGACACCACACTGTCATGCATTTGTGCAGGTAGTGATATGGAAATGCAATAATAAAAGTCTAAACACATCAGTGTGGGTGAGAAACTGAGAGTCAGAAAGTCGTGTGTAGGGAAATTATATCTTATTTCAAACTGAGTGAAGAAAGCCACATATCGTAGATACATAATGTAAGAAACAACATACATACTGAGTGAATGTTTTCCACATGAAGAAGGAATGATATACACACACACCAGATCTGGCTATAGGCTGGAAGCGACCTGTAAGCCATATCTGTTCCAGGTCGCCATCGATCCTCCAGCCTTAGGGTTACAAGGTAAAGTGGTCGTGATACTTGATACGCTACACAATAAATTTTTCTCTCTAGAGATTTTGACGCAGTTGGTGACGAGCGCTGTAGCGTGTGTGTGTGTGTGTGTGTGTGCGTGTGCGTGTGCGTGTGTGTGTGTGTGTGTGTGTCTCCTGGAACTCGAGGTCGGCAACATTACCCTTTAAAGGGGTCTTGGAAACGAGAGTGGAGGAGACTGCAAGAGAGTGGCTGCAAGGGTCTGGAAAACATGAACTTAAAGAGGTTTGAAATACCTGGAAGATGAGCTGCTGGACGGAATAAAGAAAAGAATGGATTTGCATGAGGAAGACACAAAGACTTGGAACAAGGATGTAGAAGGATATAGCCCACATGATATGGGTTTAAAGCCCTGTAATACATGGATAGCGGGTCATAAACAAGAGGCTGGATGGACCCGGAACACGCAACCAAGAATGTCTGGAACACATGCATAAAAAGGTTTGGCATACGCAAGTAGAAAGATCGTGGCGAATGGAACGGACAGATAGAAATAAGGAGGTCTGGAATAAGGATGAAGAAATCTAAATTCCTGGAACAGATGCCTCTGGAACATGGGGTTGAGGCGTCAAAAACGTAGGGACTGGAAGGGTTTCGAATTCAGGAAACCCCGGACCTGGAACTTGGGTTAAAAAAGAATGAGGAAGAACAAGGCGGGTATGGAACAAGTGGCAATGAATTTAGAAGTAATATCAGAGCAGAATACGGGACGAGGATACATTTTTTTTTTTTTTTTTGGAAAACGGGTCACCGTGCATGGACCGCTGAACAGAGGAATCTGGGGAATAACGTGGGAAAAAAATACTGCGGAAACAAAGGTTGAATGGAATGGAACACAGTGATGAAAAATATGAAAGTAAAAAGACCAGGATATGGAAAAAAAAAAAATGGGAACTGCAAGCCCGACAGAATATGGAGAACCAGTGGAAAATGAATGATAAATGACTTCCAAAGGCGAAATACGAATAGTAAATATAAAAGATAAAAAGACGTGAAAAAAGGAAGAGAGAGGTTTAGAATATCCTGGAGCGTATCAAATACAGAAACAGTAAAAGCAAAAGAAATTAATGAACAAAGACAGTGGAGTGAGACAAAGACAAAAATAAGAAAAAAAGGAAACAGTTCTTTGTTAAAGGAAAAACTGCAGTACGAAAGCATATATGAAGAACATATATATAACATATACCAGTTTATGAACTGAAGATACAAACGGGAAGCAGAGGATAAAGAAAATTCCGAAAACAAAATGAAATCGAAAGTAAGGAATTCGAAGCCATTAAGCCTAGGACTTTATGTCAATTAAGCTCAGAAGAGAATTCTGTAAGTACGAAGTTGGAATGACAAGAGAGACTGATGAAGCGAGACCCAACACACACACCTGACACACACCTACACACACACACACACACACACACACCTGAGTGGCCAAATACTCGGTATTCACCTTAAGCGTACCCAAACACGCCTGGGGGGAAACTAATGCAAACCTGAGAAAGGGGTGATGGTTGACACTCAGGAAGGGAGAGAATAATAAAATCACCTCTGGGGCAGTTAGTGCTGCCTGCTAGGGAGCTGGGCTGGCGGGAGGAAAAAAAAAAAATGAAAGTCTGCGCCAGGTTCGAGTCCCAAGATGCTTTTGAACTCAGCTGGCCTGAAGGTTCCTCTCCCTCCTGTCAAACGAGTCTTGGGGACGAAGCTTCCAGATTAACTCCTTCTGTTCGGCCGTTCCTTTGGTGTTCTCAGAGTCACTTGAGCTCCGGAGGTGGGATTAAAGGCAGAGGGAGCAGGATTGCCTTGTGATTGGGTGAGGTGAGAGGAAACGTTAGGTTTGGTCGGCGACGCGAGATGTGATTGGTGGCATGGGACGTGATTGGTGACGTGACTGGTGACGTGGGACACAGTCGGTGACATGGGATGGGACACTGTTGGTGACTTGGGAGATGTGTGCAGGGCTGTGACGTAGTTGTGTTGCGTGGTTGGTAACATGAAACACAACATAATGAGACAATCTGATGCACTGTTGAAAAAAAAGAAAGAAAAAAACCCTTCGAAACTTGGTTTAGACGGGTAATTCATGACGTGTGTGGCTGGTAATGTAAACTAATAAGGTCATGATCTTTCGAGGTAAACCACACGCTACATCTCCAATGCTGTACACCTTCCTGTAATACAATGTACACACATTTGTGCATCCTGGCTTTGTAAAACTAATCCCCCATGACTGCCGGGCGTTATTACTTGAATGGTCCACAGCTCACACGTCAGAGACACATACACGTATCCTATTCTCATGACAAGAGCATCTACAGATGTGGAGGCAACACCGTAAGTTACAGTGGAGTGTTTTGTAACTCGCATCAATAACAATGCTGTAACAGTAGGCCTCTTACATCTTCCCATTCTTCTCTTCATTTCATTCTTTATTAGTCCTACATTTACAAAGGACTTCACACAGCAACAAACCATTGGGTTCTTTCGAGGCTGTTCTGTGACAGTGGAAGATAAGAGAAACTCATAAAGTTGTGTGGTAAAGATGAACAAAATCAAAATACATCTTTTCTCTTTGTTTTTCTTTGGCCAGCTCGTCAGCCACTTCATTAAAATGAATCCCCACATGTGGATGGAATCCATACAAACTCTACATTGGATTTCATTCCTTGCAATACAATAGGATAGTCATTTGAATATATAAACAACATGAAATTTACATGCGGGGTTTTTACTCTGCAAGGCCTCCAATGGACTTCTATATTGAAGAAAATATATCTACATATCTTTACATTTCTCTGCAGTAACCTTAAAACCTTCGGAAATTGCAGGTACTCAAGCCATCGCGGATAAGGCATTGTCGCGAATTCTTGTACGAAATGTTTACGAAACTCTCATTACTAAAATATTCCCTTATGAAAACATCGCCTGACACTAATCCATCGTACAATATATATATATATATATATATGCAGAGGTTCGTATGGGAAGACTATCAATTTTCTATTAACATACAAACGTTTCGTGAATCATTGGGATGACACTCCATCTTTTTTTTCCCGCTCAACCTGCAAGATATCTACTGCAATGCATCCTTTCTGCCGTGGTCTAAACCTTAGATAACAAGTTCCTGAAGCAACTTAAAAAGAGTCTATCAACCACATTCCCCTACATGACACAGTGCAATGTCCTTGCGTAAGTAGACGCATTTCCAAGATCTCCTCTTTTATCTAAACACACTATCGCACGTGACAGCCTATCATCGCTTCTCCTAATAGTTCTTATGAGTACCAGGTCATAGCAACTTCCATTACTCTACGTCCAATATACCAAGTAAATTCAACTCTTTTCTCATGACTTGCCAACTTTTTAGTGTTCTGTGAGCGACACAGTACTGTTAATGGCTTCACACTGTATGAGTTTAATGGCTTCATTTTGTATGACCTCAAAAGCCTTTGAATATCCCCCTCTTACTATACATTATGGTAATTGGTTCTGCACAGTCGACGGCTGAGCGTGCCGTGCTGATATACAACATTCTTAAAATAAGAATGGCTGCGCCATTTCCCTTCCATGCCAAAGCTCCCAAAGGTCTCGGCCTTTGCATATATTCACCAAAATAATGCATCTCACGTACTCTACTGCTGCATGTAAATGTGGCGTATCCCATGAAGAATGTACGTCATTTATTTTTTTCTAATCTTAATCCATTCAAATATAGATCCATTTTTTTTCCTCTCTCTCTCACAATTTCTAACTTGATATTTAGTTGTTTTATTTCCTCGCTAATTACAAAATCCATCCTACGAAAAAAAAAATATATACTCGTGAGGTTTAGTGTCTCTTGCACACTGCTCACACATTCAGACTGAAGGACAATATCATTGGCATATATCATAACATGGTTGTTATCTGGATATTCATAGCCACCTGTTATGTTCATGTTATATTCACATGTAATGGGAGAGAGTGTGTGTTGGTGGAGGTGGTGGGTGTCTTGGGTATAGAAAGGAAGGCCAGCTAAATAAAGCCCCTCTTTTTCCAGAGCGAAGGCCTTCAAAAAAGAGAGAGAGAGAGAGAGAGAGAGAGAGAGAGAGAGAGAGAGAGAGAGAGAGAGAGAGAGAGAGAGAGAGAGAGAGAGAGAGAGAGAGAGAGAGAGTCAGGTAAAGAACACCTCCCTTTGGAATCCGCAACTCCGTCTCTCTCTCTCTTCTGGATAACAACCTTGAAATCCAACTTTCGCCGCTCTATTACTTAGATAATCAGCAGTTCATTTCAAAAGCTTCTCAGATACTCTTACGTTAAAAAAGTTCTTCAAGTAAGAGTTTCTAATTTGCCACATCAAAGGCCTCTTCACACAGACCCCATGGTAACAAGTTCTTCCAAACATAACCTTATTCTTTGCCTCATCAAAGGCCTATTTTAGATCTAATATTCCACATGCTGCCTCACCCTTATTCATGCATTTTACGACACAACCAGCAGTGTTTGTCACTGCCATAAACCCATGTAAACTAGGCTATAAAAGATGACTATCACCTCCATACAACGGTCTATATAACGTTAGTCTTTCCGTCAATTTTACCCAAACAAGAGGCCAAAGATATCGGACGAAGATCTCCACTGCCTATAGACAATAGGCACAAGCACTCTTTTCTTCCACTTGAGGGAAATACAAGCCTCCAGTATAAGACGTATTTAACATATCTACAAGCAGCCCTTCGCTAAACACTAGCCAAAAAAACTGTTGCAGTAGATCTTCCCATCTGAATAGCATAGAACAACATACCTCACATTATAAGAACACATGTCTCATCCTTTCATGTACAATGACCTAATTTACTCCTAAACCTACCTTTACTTTGTGATGAGGCTCGCTCTGCGGGAGGTAACTCCTACACAAATGGCCTTTCCAGTCCTTCTACGAGTAAGGTGGTTGTCTCTACCTTAGGATCAGCCAGGGTATTACCCTGGCTTCGACCACCTCGCACTTAATTAATTTCCTTCCTTATGTCACTCAATTGTGTTTCGCAATTCGTCTTTAAGTTCGCCCACCATTCACTCCCCATCTTCTGCTTGATTTCTGACGACATTTTTCGCAGTTTCTGCAAGCATTTCCTTGATCAAATTGTCCTGTGGATTTGGACTCAAATTATTATCATGCAGATTCCTCAAGATTACTCCAGGGCTGAACCACTTCATCTTCAACACTCAAATTTCGTCTCAAATTCTCTATTTCTCCTTTACAGTTATGTTTCTTTGTCAGCACAAACTCAACATGTGAAAAATCGTCAAAAAAATAAAAACTATCAACATCTCTTGGTTCATAACCTACACACCAGTCCATGTACAATAGTGAACAGTTCCTCTTGTTTGTTATCCGGTAAACAAAATCTTTACCGTTTACTGAATTTTCGAAATGTTTTCTAACATGTACACTGACCTGCAGAGCAAAATGATCACTAAACAAATGCCTTACCATCTTTGCACTCGGTCTTATCAATCATGTACTGAAGATTACGACAAAATCCAACCTTCCTTCATATACATGGGTAGACTTATTAGTACTCAAAATCTTAACATAATCCAATTGCCTCTATGCCTTATTGTCATTGTTTCTGGCTCGTGAGCCATCTGAGTATCTCTCACACTAGGAGGGAGGTGGCGAAGCGTTGCTGAATTTGCTTAGACATTCCTCATGGTGAGGTCTTCCAGGGCCGCGCGTGCTCTCTGTGCAACGAAGACATTTGGATAACGTACACTAATGAACGGATGAACACATTTTCACGCGAAAAGATTGATGAAATCGTGATTCTGTAAACTTCAGTCTCAGGTTACGGGATGTACAGAAAATGCATCCTTGTAGGACAGACAGCACGAGACACAGACGTCCGAGACACAGGTGTTACAAAGACCTTCGACCTCATTAGTAAGGGACCACCACACCTTCCTCGCTAATGACTTACCGAAAGACAAACTTGTAACTGTGACATGACCTCTTGCGACAAGTATGACATGACAGAGTTAACAGACGAGTGGCTTGGAGTGACAAGGTCCGCCTGCTTCATTTGTAAGTACAAAAGAAAAAGAATATCAATTACAGCGTTTGAAAAGAATATACATATTCTTGGAATCTCATTGAGTGATGCGAATATCACAACAGAGTCTTTAGTCTTCTTATGATTTCTTTAGATTCCTTTTACTCGTCTCTGCAAATATGATGTCTTTTATTCTTCTTCGATTCGATGAAGTGTACCTATTAAAATATTTCACTTCCATTAAAAAGAATGACTTAAACATATTCAAATTACTGGAGTGCAAAGATGTTATTTTGGATACACTTTTCCCCCAAATATTTTCATTTGAAAAAATAAAAGACATTATGAAAATATTCTAATATTAACACATGACTGATTCGATGCCCTGAGCCATGCAAATGTACACTTAAGCTTCCGGGAAAGCCAGCTTAAGAACACCACCCCAGTACACTAACATTTCATGCTCATGATTCATTCAAACGAACAGAAGCTTCGAAGCTCCGATGACAACCCCCGCTATCCGACCGGAAGAAAATGGGAACTAAGGCATCATCGGTAAGAAAATATACCTTGGACGTCAGGCCGAGAATATATCATCCCATATATTCCAAATGGTCAAAGCACCTTTATAAAGACAGCACTATACATATATCGTTTCCAGATAATCAGTAACCTTGATACAACACCACAGACGTCTGTACCGCAAGCCACACACACTGGCAGGGTCTCTGAGGGTCGTTCTTACAGAATGTGTCAGAAACAGTGTCCCGTCGTAATCTCCAGTATGGCTGTGGCACTGAGAGTACAAGTCTTGTCAAAGAACTTATTTCTCGAAAGGAGTCTGTATTCCCTGCGACAGATTTTTTCAATTTTCCAAAAGAAGGAAACGAGAAGGAGGCCAAGTGAGGATATTCCCTCTAAGGGTCAGTTTTCTGTTCTAAACACCCTACCTCGTTAACGCGGGAAGTGGCCAATATGGTTGGATATATATATATATATATATATATATATATATATATATATATATATATATATATATATATATATATATATATATGAGAGAGAGAGAGAGAGAGAGAGAGAGAGAGAGAGAGAGAGAGAGAGAGAGAGAGAGAGAGAGAGAGAGAGAGAGAGAGAGAGAGACCCACAGAGGTAGAACTCCATTAACATAAAATGATTGTGGCAGGATTGAAATGTAAGCTTCAGACTCGAAGAGAAAGTGGAAGAGAAGGCTAGAGAAGAGGAGGGAAGAGAGCAAAAGGCAAATGGCGATACACGGATAGAAGAAGAAGAAGAAGAAGAAGAAGAAGAAGAAGAAGAAGAAGAAGAAGAAGAAGAAGAAGAAGAAGAAGAAGAGAGAGAGAGAGAGAGAGAGAGAGAGAGAGAGAGAGAGAGAGAGAGAGAGAGAGAGAGAGTTGGTCTGTAGCATGCATTAAGCGGAAGGCCAGGGGGAAGCGAGGTGGGGAGATAAATCGGCTGCAGTTTGCACATGTTGCAGCTCTGGTGGCAGCAGATTCCGGAGAAAACGCGAGAAGAAACTGGGCGACAGAGTTTGGGGAAGAGTGAGATAAGGAAGTTGGAAGTTAGCGCCGTGGGAGGACAACTCTTATTTCTTTGCCAAGAAAGACGCAACTCAAGCCGACTTTACCCTGGGAATTCAGAGGTGTTGTAATCATCATCAGCGGGGTGTGTGTGTGTGTGTGTGTGTGTGTGTGTGTGTGTGTGTGTGTGTGTGTGTGTGTGTGTTTTGAAAGATCTTTGGAGCTGGTAATACGACATCATATCTTTAGAGTGACGACGGCGTTGTATCCACAGAGATCATGATATTTAAGACGGTGTATCAACCCGAGAAAGAGAGGGTTGGAAGGTTGGATGTACGTGGCACAGAGAATGCGGTTAAGATCCTGGGACTTATATATAGGTTGTGGCAAGTAGATGGCAAGGTTAGGTTCACCTGAGACTCAGTTAGGGGACTGTAAGTGGGTGGCAAGATTTGACTACCTGGATGTGTGATACGGTCTCGGTACGTAGATGTAGATGGTAGATGATAGGTTGCGAAGCCTGGATTCATGGGTATGGATGAGGAGGGGTAAGAGGCTGGGGTGTGGAGGAGTGCATTAAGGAGTAGTTGTTGTGGGGTGGGTGGTAGGATACAGCTTTTGGGGTGTGGGTGAGTGTTTGTGGATGGCAAGGGGTAGGTGGAAAAGTGTGGCTGGTACGGCATCTGCATCGGAGTGTAGATGGTGAGACAGGGGTTCGACGAGTGCTTGAGCACAAAACCACATAATTCATTTCCAATTCAAGTAATTTGCACATCACCTCAGTACCCTAACTACCCTAACAAAGGACCATCTTCGCGCTTCTAGGTCAGCAGACGCCATCTCTAACAAACCACGTCTGCAGACGCTATCACTAATATCACAAACCTTGTATATTACGACGCATGATAAACACCGAGAGGAGCAGGTATTAGGCACACCATTCTGGCATAGAAAATTCATGCTCCGATGATAAAATTGCCTCACGAGCGAAGAGGCTCTGGCAATAACAACAGAGGCTGCTGGAGAAAAGAAGGAAAACAATATTCCCCCTTCACCCAAGACTTAGGAGAAAAACAATCATGAAATACGGGGAGAGGAGGAGATGTATCGAGAAACGTGTCATCATCGGGGGAAGAACACTTATTCCTGAACAACTGCTGAGAATGTGTTGACACAAACACACAGCAGGAGCAAGCACTGGCAGGAGGCGTTATGCATTGAGAGCAGCGGGTGTTGGCTACTCTCAGCGCACCAGCCGCGAGGTATCAGCAAAAAAGAAAAAAGCGACAACTAAAAGTGATATTCAATACCTCTCTCTCTCTCACACTGTCTTTCTTTGGGAGAGAAATATCAGGGTGTGAGCTATCCAGCATGACCCTGCCGGCGTTAGCATGGGTCTGAGAGGGTCTGGTAGATAGGCGCAAAGCGACATAAAGAACAGAGATAAAGAGATAGGAAAGACAGTGATCCAAGGGTTCCAGGATATATCATTATAGACCTAGCAAATACAGGAGGAGGGATCTGAATCGGAAGAGGGGAGAGGCTGTAATAAAGGAGTAACGACACTTCAGGACGCAGGAATAAAGTGAACCGAAGAGGGAAGATAACGGAATTTCCAACACGAGTGTGAAGCGGTCTGGATTATGTGTGTAAACTGTATTACAATGCGGGCCATGAAGAGGGTGTAACGTCGGTGCTGGAAATTTCAGGCACTGGGTTAACTGATCCCTAACCCTGTGGTAAAGGGATCTGGATTACAGGGGAAAGGTATCTGGAACACAGGCGTAGAGGAGCCTGGAACACTTTGATACATTTAATCTGGAACCCCAGAGTGACAAAACAACTGAACAAATATGTGTAACAAGAAGAGGAACTGGAACATGGAAGGGGTTGTCTCTGGAAAATGATCGCGTGGGAGTTTCCGGGACTGGAAAAGAACGGGGCCAAGTTTGGGGAACACAAAGTTACAGGATTTAGAACAAAAAGAACAAGCGTTTTGTAACACAAGTTTAAGAAAATCCGATACAAAAGGGTTGAAGTGTATGATCACAAGAACTGAAGGGTATTCAATACAACTGGATCACAGGGGAACAAGATTAGGAAAAACAAGGATTGAGATCTCTGGATCAAAATGATTATAAGACAACAAACACAAGGGGGAAAAGGGCTCAGATCACGAGAGATCAAAGACCTGAGCCAAGAGAGTTTAAGGTCCATGATCCTGAGAGTTGAATCGCCTTTACCACAAGGGTTGAGGGACCTGACTCATTATGTTGGACGAGTCCAGATCACAGTGGTTTAGAGGCTCATATTAAACCAGATGAAAAACATAATATGAATGAAGACTTTTTAGGTTGAGATATTTTCATTTTGCCGGTGATCTGTCTCATTCGTTCTCATTTTTAGTCCTTTAACTTACTTGCTAGCATGCTGCCTCTCTCTTCTGTACATCCCTCAATCACTCGCACTGCTCCTTGAAGGTGTCTCTCATACTCCTTTCTATTCTCTCTCTCGCTTGCAATATAAAACGTTCCTCATCCCACCACTCATTACCCTTTCTCATACACTCCATTTCCCACCTTCCTTGTACCACACTCTCCATCCACACACGTAGGCAATGCTTCTCTAAATACCTTACACTCCTCGTCCACTCCACATTTTCATTTACTCTCAGCCTATGCTCCCCTGCACTCAATCCCTCTTGGCATCTTTGCATACATGCTCCTTTTCCAAGCCCACTGATGAGGATATACAGCCTCGTTGAAGATGACTTGATCTCTGAAGGTTCGACCACATCCAGGCGGAGTTCGCTGAAACACACACACACACACACACACACACACACACACACACACACACACACACACATACATATCACAGATTTCAGTGTGAGACAGATCAATGTTATCCGCTTTCATTCTACCAGCAAGGCGAGAGGAAAATCTATTTTCACACACACGTTGCTTGCCAGTCTTCTTTAATCTTCAAACACAATTCCTGGAATATCTGGAAGGTGGGTAGGCACCCCAAGGGTAGACGAGAATCGGACAGAGCTCTGGAACGCGAAAAAAAGAAAGAGGGAAACACCCATGGCTTTAGAAGTTCAATAACAACGTATGTCCTCCCTTTACTACACGTCAGTTGGTGAGGTTCTGTCAAAGGCGTTTCAAGTTTCGTTTCGTCATCACGCCAGGGAAAACGTCTGTGCTTCAAGGAAGGTTTCCAGTGTTTTCTTTTTTCTTTTCTTTTTTAATTGACAACCTCCTTTACCATCAAGCTTTATAGTAATCTCTTCCAATTTTGGAGAAAAAGGTAATTTTCTTGTATTTTTATCCGCCCCTTCCCAACACAAGTACGCATTTACGCCCGTGGGCCCGCTCCATGGAAGGCGTCCATGCTCCCCCCATGGCAGGCGTCCATGGGCCGCCCCCATGGTAGGTGTCTGATGATCCGGGCTTGGCCCTCGTTAACGCAGACTCTGATCACGGATTATCAAGATAACGCTGAGGGGAAATGACCCGATAAGATACCGGGTCATTACACTGATATCATCAACAGCATCCCACTTGGCCGCTTGTTTCATAAAGATAATAGTTGAAAAAGAAGAAAAAAAGAATTGGTAGTGACACCCTTTTTTTTCATACATATTCGCCATTTCCCGCGTTAGCGAAGTAGCGTCAAGAACAGATAACTGAGTCTTAAGAGGGAAAAATCCTCACTTAGCCCCCTTCTCTATTCCTTCATTTGGAAAGTAAAAAATGGAGGGGGGGGTTTCCAGCCCCCCCGCTCCCTTCCCTTTTAGTCGCCTTCTACGACACGCAGGGAATACGTGGGAAGTATTCTTTCTCCCCTATCCCCAGGGATGAAATTATCCCCCCGGCCCCCCGGTGATAACGTAATTGAATAAATTTTAAGACTTACTAGATTCTGATTACTTAGCTGCTCTTAATACACAGAGGGTTGTATCGTGCACACATGTTGAAACCCTATTTAATGAGCTTGCTTCATTATAAGCTTGAAGAGAGAGGATTGCAATTACATCTCCCTCTGCAAATGATATTCTGTTCAACAGCTGAGCGACCAATATTTTTACGAAACCGGGTCGGAATTTTCACACACACACACAAAAAAAAAAAAGAAAAATAAATGCACGTGCTTTTTACAGTCTAATGTAATGTAGAACTCAATTATGATGCGTAATTCCATCATACGCCGCACAGCACCATAACGAGGCTTATGCTAGTCTTTCCCATATGCAAATTTGTTAGACTCAGGCAGAGCACATATTGTAAACTACATTACATAAGATGCAACAGGTTGTCCAGAATTACGAAGGTATCATATATATATATATATATATATATATATATATATATATATATATATATATATATATATATATATATATATATGTGTGTGTGTGTGTGTGTGTGTGTGTGTAAGTGTGTGTGTGTGTGTGTGTAAGTGTGTGTGTGTGTGTGTAAGTGTGTGTGTGTGTGTGTAAGTGTGTGTAAGTGTGTGTGTGTATGTGTGTGTGTGTGTGTGTGTGTGTGTGTGTGTGTGTGTGTGTGTGTGTGTGTGTGTGTGTAAATATGAACATTAATATCAATGCACGAAATTATAGTTTTCATTAGCATTGTTTATGATGCGAGAATTGCAATTACTATTTTTCCACAAGAAATTCTCAGAGTGACTGGGCACATTTCAAAAGACAAAATTCGTAAATACTTTCCCTTGTCTCTTCTTTATCCCTTTCATAATTCTCTCTGTATTTCAGTTAAGGTCCGTCCCTGATGTGGACTTTGGTTCCTGACTGGAGCTTACAACGTCCCTCAGAAACAAATAAAACAGTCGACAGTGATGAAATAGCTTTTGGATTACAACCTACAACTAGCTGGAAGAAGATGGTGACACTGAGTTAAACCTTTAATACCATACATCAGGTGAAACCCGATCGCCAAAGAAAGCATTCGCGTTCATAAATCAAAACATGATCGCGAAAGAGCTTACATCATGAACATAACCCACTGAAACTGGAACGCTAAACAGCGTTCAGAAAGTAATCTAATCCACTGAAACATGATAATCAAAGTGCGTTTAGAAGAATATACACAATCAACTGAAACAGGGTGGCCAAAACAACGCTCGACCTCTATACGATCAACTGAAAGATTATCCTCAAAAAAAATCGTATAGAACATATCGTGTATAACGAGCTGAGCCACGGTCATTAAAGGGAATTAGAACGCCCTCAAAACATATTATCAACGGTACATGAGAGCTTATCAAAACTCCACATACAGCCTATAATCAAAGGGAACGCCATTATCAGACAAATGTTCGACGTTCGACAAATAACATATTTTCGATGGAGCAGGATGCCCAGTGGGCGCTCGAAATATACTTTCTAATCAGTTAGAGTATTTTCGTCAAACCGGGTTAATAAATACGTGAATCATTTACCTTTCCTTTTTGCCTCCCGGCATGTGTACGGGATGGGGGAAGTAAGCTATTCATCTAACACCAGACACCAGCCCTTCAGAAAATCACTTTTATATAATCTTTACTAATAATCCCACTATATTAGGTACTCTATATAATTTTTTTAAATAATCCGTCTATATTTGGTACTCTATATAATTTCTAAAATAATCCCACTATAGTAGGTACTCTATATAATTTTAAAATAATCCCACTATATTAGGTACGCTATATAATTCTAAAATAATCCCACTATATTAGGTACTCTATATAATTTCTAAAATAATCCCACTATATTAGGTGCGCTATATAATTCTAAAATAATCCCACTATATTAGGTACGCTATATAATTCTAAAATAATCCCACTATATTAGGTACGCTATATAATTTCTAAAATAATCCCACTATATTAGGTACTCTATATAATTTCTAAAATAATCCCACTATAGTAGGTACTCTATATAATTTCTAAAATAATCCCACTATATTAGGTACTCTATATAATTCTAAAATAATCCCACTATATTAGGTGCTCTATATAATTCTAAAATAATCCCTCTATATTAGGTACACTATATAATTCTAAAATAATCCCACTATAGTAGGTACTCTATATAATTTCTAAAATAATCCCACTATATTAGGTACTCTATATAATTCTAAAATAATCCCACTATATTAGGTACTCTATATAATTCTAAAATAATCCCTCTATATTAGGTACACTATATAATTCTAAAATAATCCCACTATAGTAGGTACTCTATATAATTTCTAAAATAATCCCACTATATTAGGTACTCTATATAATTCTAAAATAATCCCACTATATTAGGTACTCTATATAATTCTAAAATAATCCCACTATAGTAGGTACTCTATATAATTTCTAAAATAATCCCTCTATATTAGGTACGCTATATAATTCTAAAATAATCCCACTATATTAGGTACTCTATATAATTCTAAAATAATCCCTCTATATTAGGTACACTATATAATTCTAAAATAATCCCACTATAGTAGGTACTCTATATAATTTCTAAAATAATCCCACTATATTAGGTGCGCTATATAGTTCTAAAATAATCCCACTATATTAGGTACGGTATATAATTTCTTAAATAATCCCTCTATATTAGGCACTCTATATAATTCCTGAAGGCCACATTGTTACTGGTCATCTTAACAAAATACTGCAGTATTTTCACCATATTGTTCGCTATGTACCATCATTAATAAGTATACATTTTAACATATTAGTCGCTACTCGCTGAAATATCACCATCGTAATGTTAGCCAATCCACAATCCCTATTTTTCAATTTGTTAGCCAAATTGTTCGTCAGTCGCTATGCTGTTCCATCACGTCCACCACAATGTTCACAGCTGACAAGTATATTGCAATTACTCTACCGTAATCTTCAACAGTCACTGTGTATAACACTGTTCTCGTGTATAACACTGTTCCCGTGTATAACATTGTTCTCGTGTAACACTGTTCTCGTGTATAACACTGTTCCCATGTATAACACTGTTCTCGTGTATGATATTGTTCTCGTGTATAACACTGTTCTCGTGTATAGCACTGTTCCCAACAAAATGTTCATTGGCCTTTACAGGTTTCGCAGAAACTGAATCATATCATTTACCGATCAGTGTTTGTTGCAGAATTAAAAACCATATTATTCACTAGTTTGACGTATCTATGCTTTCCTCTTGTCTTCATTCCCACATTATACACTCCTCTTACCGTGTGGTTTTTATTCAAATACGATATTTGTGGACAGATCAACCTAACCTCAAGGATAATAAAAAGATGAAGATTGCAACAATCGACGTCTACATAATTACCCAAATTCGTGACACTGGCAAGGACATGACGATCGTTTGCCTGCCTACCTACGTGAACGATTCTGTTCAGACGAGTCAGTTCAGTATGTGAAGGACGGTGCACGGTAGATGGTGTGTAATGGGACTTTCGATACACAAATTTAGTCTCTCTCTCTCTCTCTCTCTCTCTCTCTCTCTCTCTCTCTCTCTCTCTCTCTCTCTCTCTCTCTCTCTCTCTCTCTCTCTCAGGTTTTATCCCATGCTCCCATTTTACAGCGAAAAACCCACTTAGAATTTTTCTTTTTTCTTTTTAATTTCCATCACCAACAGGTGTGAGGGGAATAAAGCGAGCCATACGCAGGTCGGATGCGGAAGCGCGAGCAAAATCCATGATGCCCCAAGCCTCTGTAGGGAACCCAGATGAGGGGAGATGAAACTCAAAAATATCAACAAAGTGAAATAAACAAAGATATAAATAAAGAAATCACTGAAACTAAAAGCAATTAATAGATTTTGTAGAGATTTTTAAATTCTTTTGTCTTTCCCTCACAAGGGCGCCCCCAGCCCTTACTCCAGAGGAGGCCCTTGGGGACGATAACATATCCACTCTTCCCTACAGCCCGCCTGAGCTCTCTCAGCAGCCCTAGGCACAGGAGAGAAATCTAGGAATACAGGGTCAGCCATATTTCTGTAGAGTTGTTTACAGTCGATTAGCGGAGGCAAGCTACCTTCCATGACCTTCTCCTCCAAGCCATAAAAACTATATAAATCTTGATAGAACCCTTCACTTCCCGACACTACTTTCGAGAACGACTTCAAGGCTTGGTGGTCTGCACGAGAAAAATCAGTTCTACAAACGAGTTCTCTCTGGCCTGATGGAGTAGGACTTGACCTACGCGCGCGCGCGCACGGGGCTCACACTTCCGTGAAGTCTCTGACCTTGTGTTCTTATCTCGCTCTGAGAGAGAGAGAGAGAGAGAGAGAGAGAGAGAGAGAGAGAGAGAGAGAGAGAGAGAGAGAGAGAGAGAGAGAGAGCGTCATGACAGCCAAACCTTTCCAAATGTTTTCTGCATGCGGGCAAAAGTCTTCGTCGTGTCCATTTACCAACACCCACTTTACCAAGACTTTTCGAAAAGTGATAATACGATTCTCAAAATCTTGTACTCTGGGCTTAAAAAGTGTATCAAGGGCTCAGTTAAGATGGCCAAATTAGCTAGTTACGAGGAGCAAAGACCCAAACCTGGCAACAGTGTATGCAGCTGAAAACGGGACCATGTGACTGAAGTATTGTCTATATTCGTTTGTATCAGCTGATCATTTCGTCGGATCCCATTTATCATACTCTACATATGATGTATGAAGTACTCCTCCAGTCTCCGTTTTCAGGTAACACACTCGTCATACCTCCGTTCTCTCTTGTAAGACAAGCGAGTCCCATTTTCCATATCCGATGATAAACAACAGATACGCCAAACTATCCAACATCAATTTGCAGTAATCGTTTCGTCATAGGGCGACAATGTATAGGTCTTTGAGCACAACCCTCGGACCAAATATGTATTAACTACTCCATAATCACAATGACAATATGCAGGAGAGTACATATCTCTCAATTACCTGTGGGCCTTTTAAACTTTTACCACACTTATCTGTGTGTGATTCTGATATAAATTCACGATCACAAACAGCCTCGAAAGGATCCACTGCTCTGTTCCTTCCGTCTGTTTGAATTCCTTTGCATTCCTCTGTAATATCACACTTTAATACACACACGCACACACACAGACGGGGGAATATGGAAGGGATGGAATGAACTCTAGTTCCTCTTCGCCTCCCAACCTCGCCTCGCTCTCCCTCTCTCTCTTGTGTTCATCGCCTCGTCTTCCTCGCCGCCAAGAGAAAAAAACATAAAGGTCGTATCTGGTGGAAATCTCTTAACGAAACTTCAGATATTGCCAAACTTAATTCCGACAGTTTCGCTCCAGCCTCGCTGGTACACCGGCGATTTGGAAACTCGTATCCGATCCATTTTAACTGGTCATGGAGGAAGTTATCGGCGCAGCCGTTCTCGTTCTATCGGTCGTGGAGGAAGTTATCGGAGCCGATGCCGTTCTAGTTCTGTAGGTCGTGGAGGATGTCATCGACGCAGCCGTCCTGTTCTATACGACGTGGAGGATGTTATCGGCGCAGCCGTTCTATCTAATCACCTTCTGGAGTAAGGAATCGGCCATGTTTCGTTTTTATCAGCTATAAAGGACGTAATCGGCCACGGTTCTATTCGATGGGCCGTCGAGTGTACGTAATCGGCGCCTTTGTTCTATTTCTCCAGCCACAGAATGAACGTCTCATCACCCCCTGTTCTATCTTATCGGCCATGGAGGACTTTATCATCCATTATTCCACCTTACTAGTGGTGGAACAGACTATCGGCAAATCCAAGTGGTGGAAGAGATTATGAGCACATCCAAGTGGTGGAAGAGATTATCGGCACATCCAAGTGGTGGAAGAGATTATCGGCACATCCAAGTGGTGGAAGAGATTATCGGCACATCCAAGTGGTGGAAGAGATTATCGGCACATCCAAGTGGTGGAAGAGATTATCGGCACATCCAAGTGGTGGAAGAGATTATCGGCACATCCAAGTGGTGGAAGAGATTATCGGCACATCCAAGTGGTGGAAGAGATTATCGGCACATCCATTCTACATCACCGGCCGTGGAAGAAGCCATCGGCGTTACCATTCTTTGTTTTATCGGCGGCGCTAGAGGGTATCGGATCCCACAGCTCTGCCAGAGTGGCGGATCTGGTACACGTCAACACAGTAGGATTTATTGATATAAGCGTGAGTGAGAGTCGACCGACTCCCTACTTTTTCTGTCTTCCAGGGTAGATATTGTGCGTTCCAGGATATATTTTTCGCGTTCCAGATCATATGTTTTTATGTCCTAGGATATGCTTTTCTGTTCCAGGATATAGTTTCCATGTTCCAGTGCGTCTTATATCTCCTAGGATATGTTTATGTGTTCTAGGGTATATTTTCCACCTTCCAGTTCGTTCTTTTTATATCCTAGGATATGCTTTTGTGTTCCACGGTATATGTAACACTTTCCAGTTCATTCTTTTTCAGGCTATGATTTTTCTAATGTTGCAGGATATATCTTCGTGTACCAGGATATCTGCCCAGAGATTTGCCCTTGGGTCAGCTCACCACTCGGTCGTTTCTTCTTGGTCGCATTTTTCTTTTTTTCTCAAGACGTAAAACTTTAAAGCTGGGCTTTGAACATTATTGATAGTGAACTTTATTTTCACTGAAACATTTAGCTGCAATTTTGATGGCGAGGTCTCAACTCGTATATCTATACATACTTGAACAGTAGCTCTGGATCATACTGTCCACACCCTGACTTGAACTCAAGTTTGCTTCTGTGTGTTTTTTCTCGTTTGCAACACACTACCTCGCCTCTCTTCACATACTCATAATTTTGAGACATTCGGGACGAACCTTCTGGGACTGTTAACGAGTAATTGACTGTCAAACCCTCATGAATCACTCATGTATTGCGATTTGCGAGTTGGAATCATTCCATATGAGAAAAACTTGTACTCATATTCTCCTCATTTTCTGTCTAAGACCTTTGCAGACGCATTTAACCTTTTGTGATGGAAACTGGCAAAGCAGTATATCATTACTTGGGTATTGTGTGGAGGCTGGAGTCACAGGGGCTGAAAGGAGTTCAAATCCAGTTCGAGTTGAACGACTGACGCGCTCTGGCTGTCACTAATAACATGAATTAATGAGACGAGTGTTTCAGGTTCGATTGGGACCGAAAACGACCCGTGGTTACCAGCAATTTCAACGGCATATCAGAGACCAGGTACCTACCTCACTGTATTGTGGATGGGGTTCATTTTCTTTCCAAAATGAAATTCTTGAAACTGGTGTTGAGATCTTGAGGAAAATAAGCGCCAAATGTGGGATACATGTGCCGGGTTTAATTACCAAAATGTAAAGATAGGAAGATAAATTGGCTCTCTCTCTCTCTCTCTCTCTCTCTCTCTCTCTCTCTCTCTCTCTCTCTCTCTCTCTCTCCCTAAGACTGTCATTTGTCTCGGTTCTAGGCGAATCCTTGGCGTAGAATGGTGACATTCCTTTCCTTCTTGTAGGAGGTAAGTTTCCTCTGGATTTATTACAAGCATACGAGTGAAAGTAAACACCATTAGATCACCAATTTTCTATCTTCAACGATCCAAAGGAAATGGGTGATCTATCTTCAGCGAGCCATTGAAAATGGGTTACCTATCTTCAGCGATCCATAAAAAATGGAAGTTGAATTACCTTCTAAACATCTTAATATGCTTTACTTATCATTTGATCCTACATTTTCCCTCCTTGATAACCCTCCTCGCTATTGGGTCTTAAATTATCGAAATATAAGAAACAAAAAAGAGAGCTAAACAAGAAAGTAAATTCTTTCTTCCTTATTTCATCGCAAAACAACGAAGGCCCCGTTCCCTAGAGTTAAAACAGGTGCGTCTTTAAGCTGATACTTAATTACTCTTAATATTCCTTACAGAGAAATTTAATGGAATCCAAATTAACCCGGGGGGGTCATTAAAACATTAATATGCCTTATTGGGCGGAAAAAAGGGGGTTGTACATAAAATACTAAAGATGGAGGATCAGTTCTTACAATGAACGAGAAACGTCCAATTAAGTGTGGGATAAGTTTGTCCCGGGACTCTAGAGTTGCAAGTATTATAAAACCCACAAAATTAACTAGTTTGCGGGAAAAAATATCAAAAGATGGACTGAGGGAAAGAATATAAATCTGGTTCCCTAAGAGGTTCTTTCAAATGCACAAAAGGAATGTAAGAAATAAAATTGGATCAGTTAAGACGATTTCTGTCTCGTCAATGTATTCTAATTAAAAAAAAAAGATAAACAATGTTGCAAGTAATGATTTCTTTCTGTGTTTACCGAACAAGATCTGGGCACTATAAGGTCGAAGGAATGTATAGGGAAAGTGAGGAAGATCTCAGTGGTGTAACGGGTAGCATTCCCAGCTGCCCGGGGTCGAGAGCATGGGTTCGAATCCCGGGTGCGAAAGTCGGTGGTCCACAATCAAACCAGGTATTCACCCTCTCCTAAGAAGACCCGGCCTTAATGTGGACTTTTGTCTCTGACTGGAGACTCCTACGTAAATGCAGTTGTCTCATGCTTTAAAGCAACGGCAGAACTCGACACAGAAACAAATGCTAATTATAAGACAACAGCAGAAAGAGATGAGTAAGTTTTGAACTATTTATATATGCAAACTGGAGGCCATAAAGTCATTTCGAGAAGACTCTAAATCGCCCCTATTTCTTCTGAAGATTCTAACCCAGCAATGGAGGCGCTAACCCCCTTCGTTTCTGGATTATTAAGGATTCAAACCTCTGTTTGATCCCTTAGCTGACTAACTCCATGGCATTGGCGCATTTAAAGTAGGAGTTCATGCGCCTGTGGTCAACACCTCCTCTCCTAAGTTCTCCAGCGAGGGAAGTTTCCTGAGGAGCAGCTCATCCTTCACATGAATATTTGTGAGGTCGAAAGTCGCCTGGAGTTAGATGAGCTTTAGTCTGTCCTTCCTCAACTCGTGCCCTTCTTGTGGACATAGTCTTGAAGACTCCTCTCTGTGCTGACTTTATCGCACGCTTCGCCTCATCTTGCTGGTCAGTGTCGTTCTTCTTGAAGACTCCTCTCTGTGCTGACTTTATCGCAAGCTTCGCCTCGTCTTGCTGGTCAGTGTCGTTTGTATTCGTTGATGTACTGGGTCTGTATTTGTTATCTGCGCATCATTTGCACGATCTGTTTTACCTCTTTGTCCTGAAACTCCAGTGGATTGCTGGTAACAGCCTGTCTTTGTGTCATTATCGATAAGATTTCTAACGACTTATATGTACTGTAAGGGGAGCAAGTTGTACACTCGTGGGGGCCCCATCTCTTTTCAGCTTCCTCTACTACCATACGCCTTTTTAAACCTGTATGCACTGTCCACATTCACAAATTCCAAGGATGCCTGGGTCCTTTCGAAGCTGGTTGCGACAGCGGAAGAGAACTTGCCACTTACCATAGTTTCAGAAGACGAAGGAAAGAAAAAACAACCATTAACTTCCTTGATTTGAATTCTTGGTTTGGTGAATCTCTTATTGTGATTCCGATCCTTGGCTTTATGAATCTCTTACCGTGAGTTGGATCCTTGGTTGTTTGCATCTCCCTCCCCTTGATTCTGATCCTTGGCATTATGAATCTCTTACCGTGAGTTGGATCCTTGGTTTTTTACATCTCCCTCCCCTTGATTCTGATCCTTATCATTATGAATCTTTTACCGTGATCTGAATCCTTGGCTTTGTTACTCTCTTAAGAGTTCTAAGATTCATAAGTTCTATGTAGTCATGAAAGAGGTTAAAGCTGCTATGAAGAACTGTTGACTTCAGCAAGTGTGAGCAGAAAGGATGAGGTATCCCGCAGCAAAGATAACTATACTCACGGCCAAGTTGTCTTCCTGTGAGTTTCCTTTATAGGATCATAATTACTCATAAGCGGAAACATCTCTTCATAAAGTACAATGGTTATTTCCTGAGTTTGTGTCAAAGAGCATGAGTGCTTGGGATTACTATAGAGCTATTTGTAGGTAGGGGTCAGCATTTGAAGACTTATGGAGAAAGATGTCAACTACCCAAGCGAAGAGTGACTGAAGGCATTTGGCTATGATGATGCTGACCTGAGCCATCTGGTCAATAGAGACGTTGTGTTAACCTTAGAGTTACAGAGAATATTACTAATACTGTGAATATCAGTGACACTCTGATTCGCGAGAGAATCAAGGCGTTTATCAAGGTGGCAGCTGAACATCTGAGGTCACTTCAACATACATGAAGGTAGGAGAGATCCACAACAGAGCAAACAGAGTTCGACAGTTTAACGGCACAAAGAGAGATCATTTTTTGACTCTTTCACTGGAGGGATTTAAGACAATTCTTCCCCAACGTATCACATTTGATCTTATAATCAACGATGATGTCCCGTCTATCCAGCAGAAATGAAATTACCTCAATGAACAGCAGCGGTGGTGGATATTAATTTTCTTGCAGATGATTCTGTGTTGGGGAGCAGAAGGTAGAGACGATGCACAAGATTCCTGCAGATCAAGCAAGAGAAGCGACGGACGGAATCTGCAATAAGCAGAGTGGTATTTCTAGCCTCACTTGTGATATGCACAAGCTAAGGTCTTCATGACCTGGTATACACGCCTTTTTCTAAATCTGCTCGCCCTCCTCTCTCTCTCTCTCTCTCTCTCTCTCTCTCTCTCTCTCTCTCTCTCTCTCTCTCTCTCTCTCTCTCTCTCTCTAGCCCCTTCTCGATCTTCCCATACCGTCCAAGAGGTCTGCGAGGGAGGAAGAGGAGGAGGAGAGGAGGAGGAGGAGGGAAAGCCATCATCAACGCATCAACCATTCACCAGGGACTCCCCGAAAAAGACTCTGCCAATTCAATTAGCCGAGAGGAGGAGGAGGAGGAGGAGGAGGAGGAGGAGGAGAGCTGAAGGGTGTGCTAGTGTTCACCAACTCACCCTCCCAAGAACAGTATCATTCGAGATCGCAAACGAAGCAGAGCAAGTTAATGTTATGGCTCAATTCTGTTTCCTTCCTTTTACACGTCTTATCTTTACCCGCTTCAGCTGTTTTCCCTCCACCCTTTCCCTTGCCTTATCTCCGCCTGCATTGTTTTCACTACTCTTTCCAAGGGAATTCCTAAGCGCCTGCTTGCTACAGTGAAGGGTATGTGAGATCTTCATCAAGGAGGATGGTGTCTGATGCAAGGAGCTTACTGAATCGGTGTGTTTATAGGTGAGACGTCTCACACATGACGTGATAAGAACTGCCTCTCCTTCCGTCCCACATTATCTTCCGTTACCTCCCCGGATATCAGAGGGACTGGAGACAATTCCAATCCAAAAATTTCGGTGTGAATATTTTCTCCCAGTACTTTCTCAGGTCTTGAAAATGTATCTTTTGCGTTGTGCGTTTCCTCCTTCTTCAGCTTCTACTAACTTCTCCAGAATGCGTTTCGCGCAAGAGCGGGGTAAGGAGACTTCTTCTAGGACACGGTGGTGATCGGCGAGTCCCTCATAGTATACTGTTTAGGTAAGATGTCGTATTTCGCTGAGGAGCAACAGCACAGATCTACAAAGTAGGCCTCTTCTCCTTGATCACAACCAGTCACCATCAACAGAAGAATTTGAACAGTCCACACTCAAGCTAGCTGTTCATCCACCCCAAGAGTTTGGTCGATAAGATGGGTACCTGGCTCAGGCACACACACACACACACACAAACACACACACACACACACACACACACACACACACACACACACACATATATATATATATATATATATATATATATATATATATATATATATATATATATATATATCATCTTTTCCTTTTTCCTTATCTAATACCCTTTAATATCAACCAATAGCAACTTTGCTTATGTCATCAGGAACCGAAGTAGGAGATCAAGACCCAATAAAGTCGAGTCTGCATTTGCAAAACACTTGTGGCAATATCATCTTTCCGGCCACTCGGTGGGCCGTTTTTTTAACTGTTTCTTTCCCTACACGTCGAAGCTTTGGAACTCCCTATCCCCCTCATGTCTTTCCTACCAACTAAGATCTGGCTCATTTTAAAAAGACAGGCTTTTCACTTCCTTTAAAATTCGTATCAAATACTTTTCCTTGTCTCTTCTTTTCCCCTTTCATAATCCTCTCTATATTTCAGTCAAGACCCGACCTTGATGTGGACTTTTGCCCATGACTGGAGCCTCCGACGTGGGAAAAAAAACTTCTACTACTATCCAACTTAATCTTGACGATTCTAGGAAAGACTCCAAGTGCAGGAGTACCTTAGACACTCAGTGAAAAATATGAAAAGAAAAACAAGAATACAATCGACAGGAAATACTAACTATCCACACAACCATTCTCTGACCTAAGAAAAGACAAGCGTTGTTGCTGGAGATGCAGCATGTCGGTTATACCACACCAACTTCGCCAAAGGGATTCAGCCACAGGTAAGAGGAGGTGCGGGGAAGAATGTGTCTTCAGAATAAACAGGAGCAGAGGAGGAGGAGGAGGATCGTCCAACCTAAAGTGTCGTCAGGACTCCGAGGGACTGTTGAGAGGCTCTTCCTTGACCTCCCACACCCCCCCAAAAAAACCCTACCGTCGACTGCAAGAAACGTCGTCGCTAAAAGAGCCCCCCCGGGGGAAGAACTAGAAAATGGGAAGGAGAGTGCAAGACGAGCCCTGGGGGAGAACTAGAAAACGGGAAGGAGAGTAACCCACCACCATTGTCTCCATCGCACCTCCCTGAGTTAAATTCCAAATGTAAGATTACTTTTGGAGGGATCATTCGCTTCTTTTAAACGCACTTGAGGGGTTCTTCTTGAACTTTAAACACACTGGGATTCCTCTATCTCTCTATAAACGCACTGGAATGCATTCCTCTCAATCTTTAAGAGCACTTGGAGGGATTCCCCTAGAACTTTAAACGCACTTGGTGGATTCCTCTCGACTTTTAAGAGCAGTGGGAAGAGGACTTCTCTCCCCCACAGGTGTCTCCTGTCTCCCTCAAATTATAAGTCTTTTCTTCTTCTTGATTTATAAATAAACTTTGTGATACCTTACCTCTGACGTCGACGATGCTCAGTCCTGCAGTGAACCACTGTGAAGGCTGCTGCCTCCTCACCTGGAAAGAAACAAATGATGAATTTTCCATGAAGGGAAAACTGCTTTTCCTTGTACCATGACACATTTTTTGACCAGTGAGTAACCGAAACCAATTTATGGTATTCACGAAGTACCGTAGTTTACTGATCTTTTTGCTGAACCCTAATATCATTAAGGATCCAGGCTAACTATTACCCGTTAAAATGCGTCTCAGTAGTACCACAAATAGTGGATTATCATGATTGTTATAGTATCGTTTCCAGCCCCAACCCAGCCATTCCAGGATCTGGAACGATACCTGCAGTCAGAGGAGCTCTCAGCCCGAGGACATTGGAACAAGCAGCTTGCCAGGCCTCCAGTTCTTCTGACGTATGGAAGACACGTTCCCCTGTCCTTTTGTTCCATGTATGTTGTACATGGATTCTGAGGTATCATGTCGCTTACACTACATTTTTTCAATGTGTCAGAGCTGTGAGAAATGACTATCCACAGCAACAGACTGTGGCCTAGTCACCTTCTTCTGTTCTACGTTATTCCGCTTGGCCTTCGTATCTAGCAAACTTACCTACATAAACATGCTACAATGTCCAGCCGTGTTATGATGGCATCAGAACGCTCGGCATTCCACAGCAACGACCCGACCATCGACCAAAGGGAAAGACCTTCAGTCAAATGGTTTAAAAGATGGTCTCTGGTCCCACCACATTCTCTTGCCAAAGCCTCACTACAGAACCAAGAAATACCATTATGGAGAGCGATAGAGCCGTAACGGGTAGAGGGATGTTGTCGCTACTGCCACAATACGACGTAAACATTACTGGTGCATCAGGCAAAGTATGAACTACGGGAACCTATGTCTTCGGGCATTCCAGGTGTCGGTGCCCTGGTGTGCATTTGAGACGCGTATGAACATTGTGTTGCACAGCGGCCTGATATCAATGACATTAGTCACTTGGGGGATAACGAGGACTTTGTAATCACTCTACTGACAGTGATGTTCCTGAGGATAATCTCACACTGTATGCTGAGTTTGGTCATTCCTTGATGTGGACTTTGGTCCGCGACGTGGAGCCTCCAACTTAAAGAAAATAAAAAAGTGACCCTTGGATGTACTGAGGAAACGACGTGGTTCTTTCCACACTTGTTTCTTCCAAGGAACAAAGGTATAGTCACAATTTCCTCAGCTGGGACATGCCTGCCCCTCAGTTGGGATATGCCCGCCCCTCAGCGAGCTATATGCCTCAACGTTCCCCTCAGCTGACGCAAAGGCTCACATTTCCCACTCAGCCAAACGATGTCTCCCCTTCAATGGGAGCAAGACTCTCCCTCAAGAGGTAACATGTCTCAAACTTCCTCTCAGATGGCACGGTGCCTCACCTTCACCACAGATGTCACGGTGCCTCAACTACACCTCACAGATGGCACGGTACCTCATCTTAGCTGACCTAACCCCTGGGCAAGTTTCTTCGCCGACGGAACAGATAGGTCCAGCCGGCGTCCTAGCTCCACTCCTTCCCTGCGCCGGAGATCAAAATGAAGGCTCGAGCTCAAAGGAGTTCCTGAGAGTGAGCTGAGACATTAAGTGCCTCCGTCGGCGCCTCCTGCTGCGGTCTGGGAGCCCAACGAAAGACGCTCCAGGGAAATCATTGGCCTATCATCGTAAATATCTCAGAAGTATTGGGAAAGAAGTTCATGGATCACACACATAAAACTAAAGTGCCAGAGAAGAGGGGGGGGAAAAAATAAGGTTTGGGTTTTGAAAACCTGTTTCTGGCAGGCATAAAATAGGAATATTATGTCAAAGCGAATATTCCATAGATATTTGATAATATATATTCATACTTATTTAATTTCATTCAGCAGAGCGATTAAAAAAAATCAAAGTTAAAAATGTCTTTCAAGAAATACCCGAAAGCTTGAAGACCGTATATATGTTTACCAAATGGCGTCCTAGCTATGTCTCATCGTTGTATATCAACTGACTTATATTTCTTTCTTGTATCTCCCCTGATGATGTGATTATTACACGAAAGTGCACTTGGGAACTTATCCTGTTCCATTTTCCCCGTGGACTCATAGGAATGTATATATATACATATACATACATATATATATATATATATATATATATATATATATATATATATATATATATATATATATATATATATATATATATAGAAAACGCTTATCATCTTGTTGGATATTCCTGAGAGAAGAATCGTCATCCATAAAATGATTCAATGCCTATAACTTCGAAAGATTCATAAGCTCGAAATTCAGCTACTAGTATTACAGTATCTTCATACCTAAGAAATACTTTAATAACGCCACTTATGTACGTTCTATCTAAACCAATAGTGTCTTCCCAAGCTAGCAAGGGAACAGTGAAGAGTCCTCTACCTGAATCTTCCCAACCAAACACCTGAAGCTTAAAATGAGAAAGCGAGAGAGAAAAGAAAAGAAAAAATCTCGCGCGCTTCGTGATGTACAGAGGAGTGGTAGTTCTTGGTACTGCCTCTCCTCCTGCGCTCCCATCTCCCCTAAGTGACGACCTCATCGAACGAGGCGATGAGGTGATGAGGTGATGAGGACTATGTGCAGATATGAGTGTGTGGTTTGAGGATGTGCGATGCACGAGTGTGCGGGTGACAATGTTTGGTGTATGGAAGTGCGAGTAAGTGGGTGATAATGTGAGTGTATGAGTGTGAGGCTGAAGAGGATGTGGGTGTATGAGTGCGCGAGTGACGAGGATAAGTGTGGACGACAGCAGTGAACCACACAACATTTATCTAAAAATTACCTGTTATCAGCAGCGAGTGTGGTTTCCTCCCGGTCGCGGTCATCCTGTGTGAGCGGTAGTGCGAAAGGATTAACAGAGGTCACAAAGGGTCACAGTCTGACCCCAGTGACCATTACGTGACAAGAGTTAATTCATGACCTAAGCTTACTTGGCTTCTCATAAACCAGTATATGTACTAGATGCAAAGATGTCTGTCTCGTCTCAGATATTCCTGTATATATCATCACAATAAAAGGTGATATAATATATCTTAATGGTATTGAAAGCTATTTTCTCTGGTCGGAGTTTTCGTGGATTGACGAAGCTTTTCTGTTGTATACACAGGTTTGATGGATATTTTCTTTTCTTCGTTTTCCTCAAGAAGAAAATTACCTTGAGGAGCCTCTACGACAACCACACCTGCTCTACACTCCTCCCTTCACCCCTCCTGTTCCTCTGCCCTCTCCTTCTCTTCCTTCCCTCCATTTCCATTTCTTCTTTACCATTCTGCCTTCCTTTCCATCTCCAATTTTCTCCCTCTTTCATTTCCTCCCTTTTCCCCTTCCACTTCCATTCTCTCCTCCTTTTCTCTTCCCAACCCCTCTCGTCTTTCTCCCTTTTCCCCCTCCTATTCCATCTTTCTCCCCTCCCTTTCCCTTCCCAACCTCACTCCTCTTTCCCCCTTTTCTCCCTCCTATTCCATTTTTTCTCTCCCTATCCATTTCCAACCTCTCTCTCTCTCTCTCTCTCTCTCTCTCTCTCTCTCTCTCTCTCTCTCTCTCTCTCTCTCTCTCTCCTCCCCTTCCCCTACTATTCCAGAATTCCTCCCTCTCCGACCAGCCCTCACTACACACACCATCTGAATAAACATATTTTTTTTTTCCACACAGCCGAGCAGGTCACCTTCACGTAGACGATAGCCAAGCACAGGCGTGTGTGTGTGTGTGTGTGTGTGTGTGTTTGTGTGTGTGTGTGTGTGTGTGTGTGTGTGTGTGTGTGTGTGTGTGCAGGCGGCTGGACACGAGCAGTACACCAGGCGTAACGAGATGCTAAAAGTGGAAAAGAGAAAAAAAAAAAAAACAAAAAAGATAGTATAACTGGAAGTAATTTGCGAGAGGAGGAGTGAGGAACCTGGAGGGTGGGTGGATTACTTTCCATCACACACACGTCCGTTTTGCCTTGTAGTTTGCGAGATTACATTACCCAAGAGAAGGTGTCAAAGGTAAAACTGTCTCATTTACTTTTTTTTCTCTCTTATATTTGAATCGTTTTCCCTGGGGATAGGGGAGAAAGAATACTTCCCACGTATTCCCTGCGTGTCGTAGAAGGCGACTAAAAGGGGAGGGAGCGGGGGGCTGGAAATCCTCCCCTCTCGTTCTTTTTTTTATAATTTTCCAAAAGAAGAAACAGAGAATTGGGCCAGGTGAGGGTATTCCCTCAAAGGCCCAGTCCTCTGTTCTTAACGCTACCTCGCTAATGCGGGAAACGGCGAATAGTTTGAAAGAAAATATTTGAATCGTCTGTTTTGCTGTTGTTGTTATTGTTGTTGTTTCGGGATTATTTGAGTTTGGTTCTGAATTTCGCTCTGAAGGAGAAATTTGTGTCCCTTCCTCTTTTTCTTCTTCCAGACTAATGATACCAGAATGACGAAGACGAACTCAGCTGTTCCTACCGTCCCCACGCACACCTTTCCATGCATATCAAGTGATCCTGCTAATTCGCGTTGCGTTTCATTTGAAATAAAACAAAGAAAAAAATATATAGAGATACTGGTGTTCGATTTAATGAGGGAAAAACTTACACTAAAATCGAAAAAAGTTGAAATATATTTGGGTATATCTTACCAAACATATTCCTGCCTAAGTTCCAAGTATATTATCCCATAAATACATCAAAACCACAGCGGTTTAAAAGCTTGAAAAGAAGCTAGAATGAAAGAAAGGAGTACCATGGGGGGAAAAAAAATATATGTAGATCTCTCTATGAGATAACTAAAAGATATAATGTAATAAAGATGTAGTATAAAGATGAATCTAAGAATGAATTATGAGGTCTTTCATTCCCATGAGAATTTACAATTTACAATGTCCAGTGAATTTACAATTTTTTCCATTCAATTCTGTTTCTCGAGGTGAGTAAATTTGCAGCAACAGGACGCATCGGTGCCAATCCTGAATTTCAGGAGGAGGAGACTCCAACACTGGAAAAAGGGAGGAGGGGAGGAGTCATGTTCCAAACGGTGTGAACAACGGTACCAAAATCCAATAAAAGGATCAACCACGAACAAACAGGAGCACGGAAGAAACAGCAGAGCAAGGAAGACACAATCACCCAAAACCAATGTCTCACAAACGATTGAGAGAGAGACAGTACACGCCCTTCTACCCCACAGCAAGAGAGTTAATGTGTGACTATTTCGTCATAACGAATACAGTAATAACGACTAGTTTCCCAATTTTCTTTCACACTACAATCATTCACTCACGAGTCTCTCGTACCATAAACACAAGGCGACCCGGAACTTTAAAAAAAAAAAAAAAAAAGAGAGAGACATGATACTGAAATGTGTACGACATATTTTTTTTCTATCTCTTTTTATTCTGTCGTTGGTAGCAAGAACGAGCTCGTAAATCTCTCTCTCTCTCTCTCTCTCTCTCTCTCTCTCTCTCTCTCTCTCTCTCAGGAAACTGATTAATGTTATTTGCTTCGTTCCGTCCTACTGACAACACTGTTGCTTCGTTACGTGTTCAATGTATTTTTCGTTTTCATTTTTATCATCATCATCATCATTCCTGGGCCAACATGGAAACCATTTCGTTTATGCAAATACTTTTAATCTTTATATGAGGTATTGTTATCACAACTTGTACTTAAAGCATTCATCAAGTGCGCCTCCCAAGTGACGTGGAAAGTTTGGTGTATTTGACTACTGTGAATTCAAAAGTGTAGTGTACTTGTCTATTGTGAATATAAAAGTTTAGAGTATTTGTCTATTGTGATTATAAGTTTAAGTGTATTTGTCTATTGTGAATATAAAAGTTTAGTGTATTTGTCTATTGTGAATATAAAAGTTTAGTGTATTTGTCTATTGTGAATATAAAAGTTTAGTGTATTTGTCTAATATGAATATAAAAGTTTAGTGCATTTCTCTATTGTGAATATATAAGTCTTTCTCCTCTTACCAACATTGTTCTGTGAGTTTTAAATGCCTTCCTTTTATCAAACACAGCCTCGAAGATACCCCCACTGGTGTGTCGCTGACTGTATTCCTTTCCATCTTCGGTCCTGTTACCAGCATCCCATCGAGGCCTTCGTATATCGCTCGTGTGGTGAGGCAATGCCGCTGCCTAGAAGCATCTCCAGTCAAGCTCAGAGATATCTGCTTTGTTCAGCAGACCATCTGCTTCTCATAATTATTTTTGCCCCACGTCATTTTAGGGGCAATAAACGGAGCGCTGATCTCCGGCCATTAATGCAAGATACGTAAAGGGAAACACGAATGAAGATATTATTGGTATTTACATCCTTTATATTACACATACACACACACACACACACACACAAACACCTTAACAAACAGCCTTCAACATACCCCCCTAACACTTCAACACAAGCCTACCACTTTGAAGGGTCATCGTCCACCACTCACATGGGAACGTGTGTGGACGAGAGAGAGAGAGAGAGAGAGAGAGAGAGAGAGAGAGAGAGAGAGAGAGAGAGAGAGAGAGAGAGAGAGAGAGAGAGAGAGAGAGAGAGAGGGAGAATTGTCCCCTAGGCAGATCCAGAGTGATAACTGTGTGAAAGTTCGAGTCATCCTGACCTCTCGTGGCCACATTTTGAACCAAGGGAGCTTAAGGTGGCTGTAATATGTTGTGGTATATGTTTCATATTAATCCTGAGACTATAGTACGTATTGGAAGGATGATAGCATAAAAAAAAAAAACAAGATGAATGATTATAAAACTCAATTAGTTTCATATTAATCCTGAGACTATAGTACGTATTGGAAGGATGATAGCATAAAAAAAACAAAACAAGATGAATGATTATAAAACTCAATTAATCTCTCATACTTTTGCTAGTAACGTTTCTAGATTTTCAACATTTATTCCTCCTTAACCAAATATATATTTCCCAAACCAACAAATGCTGAAACTACATTCATTTCTCCCCCACCCCCCCCTGCAGTTTGTTTCAGACATTTCAGCTCAGGTTACAGCTTCGTTGCAAAACAAAAATTCCGTCTGTCACACTTCCAACTTCTGAATCATTCTTCTGGGCGTCGTGGCAAATCCATCCTTCACTAACTTTACGGGATAAAGTCGCCAGGAATTATTTATATGCCAGCAAGAGAACAACTTTGCGAGATTTCTCTCAATACTCTTCACGGAGGGGCCAAGGCTCGAGGCTGTGGAGTCCTACGCATTATGCGTTTCATTCTTTTTCTCGAGCGAAGAAGATATCTAATTGCATGACCTATATTTCCTTTTTTTTCTGAGGAAGTAAATATCCTATTATCCTCCTTTATAGCTTATTTCAAATATATAGATTATATCTTCAATTATATTCTATTTTTTTCTGATTTCTTATATGCTTTATTTGCCATTATATATCTCGTTTCATCTATTTCCTTTTTCTAGTGCTCTGGGAAAATATTACATCAATCTCCTTTATAGCATGTATCATATATGTCTTATCTCTTGAACTATATCAGTTATTTTTGTTTTCATGTCTTATGTTACTTTCATTATATTCATTTCGTTTCATTCTTTACCTTTTTGGTTTTCATTTTTCGTGTTTTACTGCTGTGGGGAAATATCACATCATCCTCCTCTATAATCAACCTTATTTCATGGCTTATCTATTTGATCTAATCTTTTACCTATTTGTTTTAATTGACTTAATCATTTATTTTCTTCTTCTCAATTCCTTCGTTCTATTTCATTTTTCTTTTCTTTCCTATAGATGAGAAGTCTCGCTGAAGACAGCTATGGGATGCTTTAAGGTTGCTGGGCGTGGACATGGCAGCATATAGAACCATGAAAGCTCAAGTGAACCATATGGTGGGTAAGGGGGCGACGGTTCCGGGTGCACTGAGGAATGTGTAAAGAGATTCTTGTTTCTTAGGGCAAAAATGGATATGTTTGAAGGTGCAGCATAGCTCCGACGGTTTGTACAAATGCGAGTCTTAGGCAATGAATCCAAAAGGACGGATGAGGGTGGAGGACTCTGACAAGAAATGCCTGAGGACAATAAGTAACGCGAGGCGAGTTGATCGTGCGAACAGGGCGTGGGAAAAAAACGCAGTCGAATAGAGAGAGCTGATCACGACGTGCTGAAATGGTATGGACGATTGGGCTTCCGTGGTGTAGTGGTTAACATTGCTGACTGTGATTTCAAGTGTAAGCCCACATGGGAACGAATCTTGGGCATGGAAGTCAGCCTACATTTCATCCACAGTCAACGAAGCTGTTCATCCATCCTTAGGGGGTCCTTCGATAAATGAGTACCTGACTCGGGCTATATATATATATATATATATATATATATATATATATATATATATATATATATATATATATATATATATATATATATATATATAGATAGATAGATAGATAGATATAAAATGTGTGTGTGTGTGTGTGTGTGTGTGTGTGAGTGTGTATCGTTAATGAGATGGCCTTGATTAGAGCCTCAGTTGCCCATGCCGTCTCAGCCAACATAATAACTATATATATAGCGTTAATGAGATGGCCCTGATTAGGGCATTCACTTGCCCGTGTTCTCTGATATACAAAAATAAAGGAAGATTATAATGATTATGTTACTCACGTACCATTATTAAGTGTCATCAAAACCACAACACACCCAGGTTATGTAAGCAATGTGATGCTTCACAGGTGTTAATTTCTGTTGGAATTACCTTGTAACGTTATCAAAGGGGTTCTAAGCCCTTGAATATATCGTAAATCCAGAGCTGCCGCAGGCGCACAGCGTTCATCCAACCCCCACCAAAAAAAAACATCCCATAAAAGAGATGTTTTTGTTAACTGGTGTGTTCATTGCCTACCCTCTTCACTGTCACTACCAATTTTTATCTTCTTTCGCCAATAACTTAGCCATTAGATTGTAATTTCGCGAGTTTATTTACTACATCCCAACTATATATATATATATATATATATATATATATATATATATATAGAGTGAATTGGAGCGATGTGGTATACCGGGGTTGACGTGCTGTCAGTGGATTGAATCAAGGCATGTGTATGGGGGTGGGTTGGGCCATTTCTTTCGTCTGTTTCCTTGCGCTACCTCGCAAACGCGGGAGACAGCGACTAAAAAAAAAAAAAAAAAAAAAAAAAAAAAAAATATATATATATATATATATATATATATATATATATATATATATATCGTCAGAGATCATCTTGCTCCAAAGGAGGCTCCATTTCCCTGCTGCTTGAAGTAGAGCAGCCTCGGGCTGCAGGAGCCTTTAGAAAAGCCCTGGGTTGCACAACACCAGCAGGATCCTTGTCACAGAAACTGGTCCTGGGGTACACCCACCCACACACACACACACCCACACACACACCTTGATGTCATTGCTCACATCTCACGCTGCTACAGAGTCCTACCCTGTAAATTCTCGATGGCATTAATCGGGTTATATTGCAATACCAATACCCACGATCCCTTACTTTTCCAGTTAAGAGAATTCATTCTTTCTTTTTTTTTTCCTCTTGCTTGATATTCATTGCCATAAACACGGGGTGGAGGCTCGCGCCGTCGTGGGTGAGGGAGTGAGTGAGGGAGGGAGGGTATTCCTGGAAATGGAATATATGTCTGACAATTTCCGGCCATTTTCCTGCATCGTGCATTTCAAATCATCCTAAACTCTCGGTGGAATTCATTAATTAAATTCATTAATGACTCAGATGGGCAGGTATTCATTTCCCAACCCTCACCTCTACCCAACCCCGCCATCCATCCCCTCCTCCCCCTCCTCCTCCTCCTCCCTAAGGCAGCGTGGTATAGTTATATACCATTATTATACTCGGTATACACCGTATTATACTCGGTATACACCGTATTATACTCGGTATACACCGTATTATACTCGGTATACACCGTATTATACTCGGTATACACGGTATTATACTCGGTATACACCGTATTATACTCGGTATACACCGTATTATACTCGGTATACACCGTATTATACTCGGTATACACCGTATGATACTCGGTATACACCGTATTATGTTCGGTATATACCGTATTATGCTCGGTATACACCGTATTATACTCGGTATACACCGTATTATGCTCGGTATACACCGTATCATGCTCGGTATACACTGTATTATACTAGGTATACACCGTATTATGCTCGGTATACACCGTATTATGTTCGGTACACACCGTATTATGCTTAGGTCTTACTGCACTAAGTATACGTTATATTCGACTTTTTTACACACTCTTGCCCTATCTATCAAACACTGTGGTAGCCCCTAGCTCTATGTATCAAACGTTGTGGCACACTCTCGCCCTATCAAACGTTGTGGCACACTCTCACCCTATCTATCAAACGTTGTGGCACACTCTCGCCCTATCAAACGTTGTGGCACACTCTCACCCTATCAAACGTTGTGGCACACTCTCGCCCTATCAAACGTTGTGGCACACTCTCGACCTATCTATCAAACGTTGTGGCACACTCTCACCCTATCTATCAAACGTTGTGGCACACTCTCGCCCTATCAAACGTTGTGGCACACTCTCGCCCTATCTATCAAACGTTGTGGCACACTCTCGCCCTATCTATCAAACGTTGTGGTACAATCATACCTCACGCAACTTCTTTCCCACGATCACTGAGTGGTACACTTCCCTCATTCCTGTCACACTGAGCAATACAGGGCGCTGGCCCTCGAGAACACCTAATTGCCAAGCGCTTAACAACCACTGCTAACTACTCGGACCAATTCCTAAGCGGAACAGGCGAGTACCGCCATGACTGACGACCGAACACTACAGATGACCCCACTCAATTAACGTTCACATAGAACATGGGAGGAACGTTCACATAGAACATGGGAGGAACGTTCACATAGAACATGGGAGGAACGTTCACATAGAACATGGGAGGAACGTTCACATAGAACATGGGAGGACGTTCACATAGAACATGGGAGAACGTTCACATAGAACATGGGAGAACGTTCACATAGAACATGGGAGGACGTTCACATAGAACATGGGAGGAACGTTCACATAGAACATGGGAGGAACGTTCACATAGAACATGGGAGGACGTTCACATAGAACATGGGAGGACGTTCACATAGAACATGGGAGAACGTTCACATAGAACATGGGAGGACGTTCACATAGAACATGGGAGGAACGTTCACATAGAACATAGGAGGACGTTCACATAGAACATGGGAGAACGTTCACATAGAACATGGGAGGAACGTTCACATAGAACATGGGAGAACGTTCACATAGAACATGGGAGGAACGTTCACATAGAACATGGGAGGAACGTTCACATAGAACATGGGAGGAACGTTCACATAGAACATGGGAGGACGTTCACATAGAACATGGGAGGAACGTTCACATAGAACATAGGAGGAACGTTCACATAAAACATGGGAAGAAAGTTACCATACATCCACATCACTTTCTCCACTAAGTACGAACGCGTGACCACTTTTTTCCAGTGGGCAATATCACGCTCGTATCAAGTGGACACTGAATAAAAAAAAAAAAGGAATATTACATAAAGCTTAAAGAATGTCAATCTAAAAAAAAAAAGGGGGGGGCATGACCAGATCTTGGACAATATCCTTCTTTAAAAGCGTCAAGAGAAAATCAATGTCGCCTCCATTCTAAAGGTCGATTGTACAGCTTAAGCGATTCCCTTTCGAGAGAAGACGAGACCAGAGAAGACGAGACCAGAGAAGACGAGACCAGAGAAGACGAGACCAGAGAAGACGAGACCAGAGAAGACGAGACCAGAGAAGACGAGACCAGAGAAGACGAGACCAGAGAAGACGAGACCAGAGAAGACGAGACCAGAGAAGACGAGACCAGAGAAGACGAGACATGTTGGGAAGAAGACAGTACATACTCCCCCTTTCTCCCTCCCTCCGCCACTCACCCCCCCCCTTTTTTTTTTTCTTCTTCTATCGTCTCACCGATGAAAGAAGCCTGTATCCCCCCCTCCCCACTCCCCTTGGTGTATTAAAAGGTAACAGGGATAGAAAAGAAAAAAAAATAAGGACAGAATAGCATGATGTTTTTTTAGGGAGATGAAGAGTTCGCCTCGTTATATACGATCGGGTAGTATGTCTGTGTCAACCAAGCCGTGAGAAAATGAAGAATTGGATTCTGAACCCTTTAAAAAAAGAATCCATTTTTATCTCGTGGTTAGTATAAGATACAGAGAAAAAAGGCTTAAGAAATACTCAATAGATCACTGTGGGTCTAGGCTGTTTCTGAAGGTGAAAAGGATCACAGAGACAGGCTTAAGTGTGGTGGAAGTAGAAAAACATATAAATAACCCTGGAAAAATTAATGCTTCTTGTATGTTTATTTTTTCTGTAACGACGGAAGCGTAAATAACGCTAGTGGCGTACCTAAAGCGAGGTGCTTGTCTCGTATATTTTCAAAATACGCTGGTGTTGAACTGCTCTTGGAAGCACTTTATTACAAAAGTTAAAAAAAAAAGGAAATTAAAAAGAAACTCATACAGACTCGTTTGAAGTAAAACACTCGTATTCTAGCATATTTCCATTACCACGGGGCGAGAGAGAGAGAGAGAGAGAGAGAGAGAGAGAGAGAGAGAGAGAGAGAGAGAGAGAGAGAGAGAGAGAGAGAGAGAGAGAGAGAGAGAGAGAGATCCACAACCATTCCTTCTTAAACCTTTGCCTTAGATCGAGAATATCAGAGGCTGACCCTTCTTAATCTTATTTTTAACCTCAATGAATCAAAATCGTCCAGCTGCCTCTCTCGCAAGATGTATTATGTGAACCAGGAACCCTCTGGGATAGCACGGCTCTACACCACTCTTAAAAACTGCCTCTTTTTCTCCGTGTTAGGCTAACCTAAACCACAATATTCAGAGTGGGAGAACACCATGAATTAAGAGCGAGGTTTAATTCTGTCATATACTCCAAAGACTTATGAAAAATTTCATAAATTTTTTTTTTGGGGGGCTTTTATTTTATTTTTTCCTCCATCTTCATCGAAATGCTTACTTGGACTTACGTCACCGTGGATTAATTTACACCTAGGGCGTTTTTCCTATTCACATTGTGTGGCTGGATCAGAGACCATACCATAGTATGTGTTTTCATCTCCAGCGCTGACAGTGTGAATCATGCTACTTGGCTACGCAAGGATTCATTTACCAATTACGAGACCAATTTGTCTGCTTGTTAGAGTCATTCAGCTGGGGTAGGAGTTCAATTTCTATTCATCTTTATGTATATCCCAATTTCGTGTCGTCTGCCAATTTTCACATCACACAGCGTAGCCCATAGTTAGATGTCATTAATGTACATGAATTACAGCACATCCCATCATTAATGTCATCAACGCAAAGATATTACAATTTATCCCATTATCAATGTTGTTGACGCACATATATTACAGAATATCCCATACGCAAAGATATTACAATTTATCCCGTTATCAAAATCATTGGCGTATATATATTACAGAATATCTCATTAATAATATCATTAACATATATTACAGTGTTTCCTATTATCTTAGATATATTATAGCATATCCCATTATCAGTATCACTAACCTACATATATTACAGCACATCCTAAATAATTAATATAATTCATATACATATATTACAGAATATCACATATCAATGTCATTTAACGTACATATCTTGCAACAAATCCCAGTGTGAATATAATTAACGTACATATATATTACTGCATATCCCATTAGGTGTGGCATTAGCATATATCAGAGAGAGAGAGAGAGAGAGAGAGAGAGAGAGAGAGAGAGAGAGAGAGAGAGAGAGAGAGAGAGAGAGAGCTGGTCTTTAGACCTATCCCTTGGGAAATCCATCCAGAGACTTAATCTCTACTGAAACCAGTCAACCAACATTTTTATCACCGAAGCTAAATGTATATTACCCATAGCATCTGAATTCGAATTATTGGCTATATCGGTCATTAATAAATTCATCGAACACGTTCTTAATATCGAAAGCAGATAATATCATTCGGCTCTCTTGCATCGTGTATATATATTGCTTTCATCATAAGGGAAAAAAATGGTTCATCATACTTAAACTACTGTGTACACAATTATGGTTCAAGTCATTAATCTATTGGTAGACATCTAAAGCATTGTCCATCATGCCTTTCTCAATAATAGTAACCTGGTATAATCTAATAGTCAATTCTTTGCTTTTTTTACTTCCTCCAAAATCCGTAAATACTTTTCCTTGTCTCTTCTTTTTCCCTTTCACAAAATCCTCTCTATATTTCAGATAAGACCCGGCCTTGATGTGGACCAAATGTGGTCCGCGAATGAAGTCTTCAATTTATAAATAAAGAAAATAATCCTGGTGGAGAGTTGATGGTTTCCATACGTTGGCCAATTAGTGTACCACAATTCCCTAAGTTTATGAGCAGGCAATTCATCACTGTCTTAATAACCTAACTGGTATATGTAGTTAGTTAACGAAAAGGCCATTACGATTAAGGTGGACACTCGTCCGTGTCTGCTCTTAAAAGTAGAAAAGTATAAGTGAAAAACCTCTCATTACTAATGTCTTGTACTTAGGATCTAATTGGAATATAAAGCATACGATTCTTTCCCTACGTAGTGATAAGGGTTCAGAGAGTCGAATGCTTATGATCAGCCACGTTCACTTGATGGCATTCATAACCTGTGCAGTTCTTTGGGTGACGGAGGTCGCCGATGAACCGACGCCCACCTCACTGAAGGCAAATGTATTCGACAGCTTTACTTACCCAAGTTCCTGATCACTTAATTACTCCACGATGAATCTAATTGAACAGTCAGTTACGGTCTCTCAAACTGGAAGAAATTATTTAATTATAACGTCGCAAATCACCGTCGAAAGCCAAAGTAAAGGTGATTTTTTTTTCCTTTTTCAAGAATTTGTATTGCATGTAAATGCACATATGTATCCTGTGGGTCACCATGAAGCGACTGAGTTTGGTCACTCTTACTCAAAAGTATGTGTGTGTGTGTGTGTGTGTGTGTGTGTGTGTGTGTGTGTGTGTGTGTGTGTGGGTGGATGGGTGGGTGTTTTGGGGGGAAAGACAAGTCCTTAAGACCAATAAAATTCACTGGATGCGCGAACACGTTATGAAAACGAATAGAATAAAAATTCTGTTTTCTTATCCTTGACGATATCTTATCTCTCCTCCCTCAAGTAACATTTCCTGGGTTATCCACACACCGGACATGCATACGTACATTTGCATAGAGGTGTTTATTGGTGCAGCTTTTCACACGCCCTCTCCACCAGCAGGAAAATATGACGAAGAGAACGTCGGATATGCTGACGACTTACGAGGATGCATATGATATATACACCATATAACATTACAACAATTTCTAAGGATAGAATTCTTATGGGAACATTCGATATCTGCACAATCAATCAACTAACATCATAAAAAAAACGAATCTATTTAGAAAATAAGCGTTTAGTCAGCTGGATTTATAAATTGCTTTGAAAACCAAAACACTGTCATTAGCAGTTACACAAGAAAACCATCACGTTATAATCAATGTAAAGTTTACATATGGTATCGGAACGTCTCTGCAGTGGGTTTCAAACTGGCGTAAAACGGCGTCATACCGATGAAAAAACATCGACGCATCTAATACACTGACATGACTCTACTCCAAAGAAAATGATGGGAATTTCATTTCTCCAAATTACTCTTGCAATCATCCCTTGACATATATTAATACACTGATACAGATGGGAAGAAAAAAAAATAAGAACCCTCTTTGAACTTTTATAATAACACACGTAAGATCACATCTATGTAAGTTACACCGCCACACGACTAACAGGATCAAATACGCTAGTATTAAGACTGATAATGATAGACTTCGGAGTCTGGAGACTCTCCGAGAGAGAGAGAGAGAGAGAGAGAGAGAGAGAGAGAGAGAGAGAGAGAGAGAGAGAGAGAGAGAGAGAGAGAGAGAGAGAGAGAGAGAGAGTCCGGAGGGAAGAAAGACTCCACATTTCTCTCAAGTAGGAATATTTCCTCAACTTCCTCGTTGTTGCTTTAAGCTTCCCTGCAGGACACTTTATCCATATTTATGTTAGACTGTGAACGTAAAGACAGAAAGAAAGAAAGAAAGAAAAAAAAGAGGGGTTTGATGAGACCCAGAGGCAACGTTTGGCAGGGGAATTTTTATTTACAGAAGGAATGAGGTCGTCTCCAAAAACCCACCTATTGCTACGACGGCGACGAAGATTAGACACATATCGGTCATGGGTAACAGTGAGATCGTAACAGTTATAATACGTGACTACGCTAGCGAGGTGGATGGCTGGTGGGTGGGCACCTCCTCCCTCAGCACCAGGAGATGTGCCAGCGGTCACACACACACACACACACACACACACACACACATACATCCTCCCTCAACACCAGGAGATGTGCCAGCGAAGGTCACACACACACGCACACGCACATACATCCTCCCTCAACACCAGTAGATGTGCTAGCGAAGGTCACACACACACACACACACACACACACCCTCCCTCAACACCAGTAGATGTGCTAGCGAAGGTCACACACACACACACACACACACACACATGGAGAGCCTTAGGAGTCTTGGAGCGTGTGTTGTGTTTAGCATTATATATCAGAGACTGTGAGTGGCATTTCCCTTCGTCGTGTACATCTCTCATTGCTCTCTAGGTCCGTGAGCAGTTCTGGTAACAACAACAACAATAATAATAACAATAATAATGATAATAAAAAATAAATAATAACAATCATTATTATATATACCATACGCGAGAGGGACGCGAACTACTTTCCACCCTTCATAAACCTAACGGCCTTGTTCGGCATTTTCTTGTCAGTCATGAGTAATGAGCACAGTTTCCGGTTATTGCCAGGGTTGTAAAATATTGACCGATGTCATTAGTTTCCCCCACGGCACATATATTTTTTTTTCTTTTTTTAGAGGCAGGACAATAATGAATTACTGTTCTCGCTCACACTGCACAGAAATACCCTGGAAAATGAACCTTAGGTCAATTGTAACGAGGGGTGTTCCTCTGCTACAGAGAGTACTCAATGAATATGCCTCTTTATATATATATATATATATATATATATATATATATATATATATATATATATATATATATATATATATATATATATATGGCGATGGGGGAGAAAGAATACTTCCCACGTATTCCCTGCGTGTCGTAGAGGGCGACTAAAAGGGAAGGGAGCGGGGGACTGGAAATCCTCCCCTCTCGTTTTTTTTTTTTTTTTGTTTTAATTTTCCAAAAGAAGGAACAGAGAAGGGGGCCAAGTGAGGATACTCCCTCAAAGGCCCAGTCCTCTGTTCTTAACGCTACCTTGCTAACGCGGGAAATGGCGAATAGTATGAAAGAAAAAAGAATATATATATATATCATACAAACCTCCAACAGCCAGGATCGAACTCGGGACCCCTGTGCAAGATGCAGGAATGCTTATCGAATACTAAGTACTCGAATACCCTTCGTCTCACATTGGGGTTTTATTTTTTTCCCCACTTCCCGTGTCGGGATCACATTTTCTATCGCCAGAAAGATGCAACTTCTTTCTTTGTAACTCATTCAGTCTCAGGCATGGAGAATCTGATGCCTGTATTTCCGTAACATATGTCCACAGGAACAGACCTTAGTAAACAGAGAATCATATCCCTTGTGTTGAAACTTAAGGAACGTCCCTTCCGTTTTTCTTTTCACTGTAATAGAAAAAAAAAAGGTGAATGTTTATGCTTTTACCTAAACAGAAAATGGCTGTCACTTGTCTGGGGTCTCCTGGGGGGTCGTCTCTCCTTTGAAACTTGATCAATATTATGAACGCCACAGAGACATGAAAACCCCAAAAGGTCTTCTGACTCATTCCATGAAATGTGACCGACCATAGGGTCAATCTTGCGTTGGGAGGGGAGGAGGACAGGGAGGGTCAGGTCATTATCCGCGCTAATTACCCGGACTATACGTACGCTATGACCAGCGTCCCAGCCACGGTTCATCCGGCCAGGGTTCATGCGCTCAAGAATACAGCAGCCAAGATGAGATAGACTTAATAGATAACATCCGTGGTTTAGGATTTGTGTTTACATGAGTCAGGTGTATCATCTACCACCCCTCCCCCCCCGGCAGCCGTCTCATCTACCCCCTTATCTACTCAGACAGGACTTCCGTATACTCCGACATCCTCTTCATCTACTACTACCCACCCCCTCCCTCCTCCTCCTCCTCCTCCTCGGCAGCTCCTTCTCATGTATTCTGGACATCCGTCTAACTCCATCGCCATCCACCGTCTCCCCACTCCACCGTCAGCCTTCTCCTACACCCCGCCAGCAGCCATCTCCTACACCCCGCCAGCAGCCACCTCCTACACCCCGCCAGCAGCCATCTCCTACACCGCGCCAGCAGCCATCTCCTACACCTCGCCAGCAGCCACCTCCTACACCTCGCCAGCAACCATCTCCTACACCCCGCCAGCAGCCATCTCCTACACCCCGCCAGCAGCCATCTCCTACACCTCGCCAGCAGCCATCTCCAACACCCCGCCAGCAGCCAACTCCTACACCCCGCCAGCAGCCGTCTCTCTCTCTCTCTCTCTCTCTCTCTCTCTCTCTCTCTCTCTGGCCAGCCTCACGCAACACGCCGGAAGCCCAGGCCTCCTGTGTGTGTGAGACACGGCTCCCTTGTCCCTCACTATCTTTATGGTGTTGCTTCTGTCCATCATGGGTTTGTGGCGCTGGTTTTATGATGCTGGTAAGTGGTGGTGGTGCAGTGGTGGTTATGGTGGCGCAGTGGTGGTGTTGGTGGTCCACTGTTGGTGATGGTGAAGTGGCTTTGCACATCATGATGGTGCTAGAAGGGTTGTAAGTACTGGTTATACAACAGTGTCCCATTATGTTACTGGTGATGGAGAAGAAGCGTTAATAACTGCGGTATTGTGTTGGAGGTGGTGGGGAATGATGATGGTAGTTTCGTGTTGGTGAATGCGCTGGAGACGGTGGTGATAATGTGGGTGACGACAGAGCTAAGAGTGGTAGTGATGATAGAAAGGATGATTCTGATGATGAAGGATGATGAGGATTGTGGTTAATGGCTTGGTGTAATGATGGGCAAGGGGTGATTACGAAGGTGGTAATGACGACAGTAATATTGGTGGTTGTGGAGATAATTGTGGTAGTAGTAATTAAGTGTTGGTAATGCTATCAGTGGTGATAGCAGGAGACAATGATGGTTGTGAAGGTGGTAACGAGATGTGTGGTTATAGTGACTGACAGTTGTGGAAACCGTAAAAATTACTATACTTTTCGACTGTGGGTAAATGATGGTTATTGGCACTGAAGAGGACGCTAGTTTGGTGATGTCAGCGAGGATAGTCCTGGGTAAGTGTGGGAGCCGTGTGTCACACAGTAAGGGTGATGGGTGAGCAAGAAAATAGTGCACACAGTAAGGGTGATGGGTGACCAATAGCATAGTGCACACAGTAAAGGTGATGGGTGACTAATAGCATAGTGCACACAGTAAGGGTGATGGGTGACCAATAGCATAGTGCACACAGTAAGGGTGATGGGTGACCAATAGCATAATGCATACAGTAAGGGTGATGGGTGACCAAGAACATAGTGCACACAGTAAGGGTGATGGGTGAGCAATAACATATTAAGGAGGGAGGCGGTCAAGTGGACGTCTTGGCCACGACAAACAAAGAGATTAAGGCATATCAAAAGATACACAAGTGGTGTTGACACAGGCAGAGATGAGTGATGGAGAGGCGCGCGTTCGGGTATGATGAAGAAGGTGGTGGGTGGAGGCGGCGATCGGAGCGAGTGATGAAGGAGGAGAGCGAGTGATGAAGGAGGAGGAGTGGCAGTAGTGAATATAGAAGGTGTGTGTGTGTGTGTGTGTGTGATGACGATGCGGCACGGTAGTGGTGAAGATAATGGAAAGCGGTGGTGATGATGATGATGATGCTGGATACAGAAAATGGGTTATGATGAAACTAGTGACGACACGGCTGGAAATCCTCCCATCCATATTTTTCCTTTTACTTTTCCAAAAGAGGGAACAGAGACGGGGGCCAAGTGAAGATTTTCCCTCTAAGCTCAGTCCTCTCTTCTTATTGTCACCTCGCTAACGTGGGAAATGGTGAATATGTATGAAACAAAACAATATATATATATATATATATATATATATATATATATATATATATATATATATATATATATATATATAAGTTATATGGGGACAAGAGGCATAGCCACATGATTTTAGAAAACGCCCCCTTACCTCCCTGGACGCACAGGTAAATGAATTGGACGGACACGCTGGTGGTGGAGAGGTTGCCTACATGCAGGTGAGGTTGTAAGTACAACCTCACCTGCCGGAACTGGTTGCTGATGCGACTCAGGGAAACATGGACGAAAAAAGAAGAGGGAGAAACAGATAAGAGTAATGAGAAATGGAGGAAGAGAGAAGGGAAATAAGATAAATAGATACGAGGAACATGGGCGATAAAAGGTAGGAAAAACAAAAGAGGAAAAGGAAGATAACGAGATGGCGAAATTCTGCAGGAAAACGAGTATTAGAATTATAAGTGAAATGAAGAATAAATGACCTAAGTACTAGTAAAAATCAATACCAATAAAAGATATAAAAGAAGAAATTTTAAAATTCTTAAATCGAGACGAAAAAACATTAATGATGTTTTAGAATAAGTAGAAGATAAGCACCCGAGACGAATGATTAAGATAACAAAGATATGTAACAAAGAAAGAACCGATAATGGTCAGTTCTAAGATAAGTAAAGCATAAGAAATAAAAGCAAGGTAAAGGGACCGTCTGGGGTCAAGGAGCAGAGCGAGAGGAAAGGTTAAATAATTTCCTTTTAATATCAGGCGTTGACTTTTACTGCAGGCATAAACACATGTGAGGAGGCGAGGCTGCTCAGCGTGGAGGAGGAGAAGGAACGAGTGGTAGAGGGAGGGAGTGAGGGAGAAGGAGGGATTGGAAGAGGGGGAAGGATTGGAAAAGGAAGGAGTTGGGATGGGAGTGGAAAAAAAGAGGGTGCTATGAGGGAGATGGAGTAGGGGGAAAGGGACTGGATGAGGAGGGAGTGGAGAAGGAGGATTAGAGAGGAGAGAGGAGTGGAGGGGAGAAGGAGGGATATGGAAAGAGAAGAAGGGACTAGGCATGGGAGGGATTGCAAGTTAGACGAAGGCTTTTCCCTCCACTCACTGAGGCTACAATAGCCGGCAGGAAATACAGGGAAAAAAAAATTGGACGAGAAATGATACAATGATCAGGTATAAAGCAAACAAGGAATTTTACAATGGGGGGAAAAAAGAGGATGATGATGAATACTTACTAATACAAATACAGTCGGGCCACAGTGTGCTGTGCCACACTCCACTCCGGGCAATGGTTCGCATTTGGGGCGTCGTTCTTTGAGGCTGGAATGAGAGAGATGATGATGATATACACGTCGTTCATTTTCTTCCATTATTTACATTCACTAATTACCCAAACTAGTGAGAGAATCGCCTACCTTTTTTTTCCCCCCCAAGCTGTTCCTAATCTTTGCATTAAAACCATTGTTGTTAAGGGCATTATTTTGGGGTAAAAAAAAAAAAAAGGAGAAAACCCACGTCGGTGTCGAGTCTTTTAGCTCTAAGCTTCACTTCACTTGTTATACTAACTGCACGGACTTGCATTTTAAATGCACCCTCATCTAATAATATTCTCGAATTCATTCAGAACTCTGAAGACTTTCATTAACCCCTGAACCTACTCATAAAGTTTTCAATCCCCTACCACAGAGTGGAAGTTAAACAAGATATAAGTAATTCTACCCATATAAACTCTACGATGCGTTGCTGTTTCACCAGGATCATAGGTATCAGTGAACAGTGTTGCAACCAGGATTGGTTTATCAGGATTTCTTTCACTATATTTCACTACTTTTTGCTTTTATTCTGTTGTAATTACTATCATATATACATGCACTCTATGAGTAACATATATAGGTATCTCTTATAATGATGAAGGACATTTTGGCTAAGGCGGTATCTATACAAATGGGGTATTACTACTCCTTTCTCTCATGTCTGGAGAAAAGTGGGCAGGATACATATCCTGTGGAGGAATTCAGCACCCATATGCCCCACCTCCAATACGGTATATCTCTGAGTGGAGTTGTTGAAATCTACGCTGCCTAGGAGAAAAATACATATATCTCAATCTTTCTCAAGGCTCTCTTCATACGGTAGGTATTCTTAAGAGTTGAAATTGGTTTTGTACCCCTTCTTTGTATCTGCTCACGGGTTTTCTTAGCTCTTCTATCAGTCTGGGGAACGAAGACAAGACTGCTTCATCATGTGGTCTCACTAACGCTCTGCAAAGAGTCAGGATTTTTCCTCATGTTTTGTGGGGGATATGTCTCACCTTGAATTCAGTTTGCTCTCTTACCAGCTACTATACACTCATTAGCGTAATTTGGACACCTGCTGATAACCTAAAGGTCCTTTTCTTCGTTGACTTTGGACACCAGGTTTCTGGGGCATTTCGTAGTCTTTCCACTGGCCTTGAACCACACACTGCTGACCGTCGCAGAACAATAGATTCCACCAGTACCGATCTCTTCAAAACACCTCCACAAGAGGAAACTCAAATGGGAAGGACACCACACGGAGAGGCGATGCCACCGAGCAAAGACTCAAAAAAACAAAAACACGAGCCACGGTGTCCAAACCTCTTCCTCCCTTCAGTTCCTGGGCGCAGTGTGACGCCTGGGGTCAGGTTGAGGATGGAGAACCTCACAAGTCGTCTACCTCAGGAGGGCCAAGGACCTCAAGTGAACCAAGGGGGTGTCCATCGCGTCATGGATGATGGTGGACTGGGATTTCGTGCCGTCACCGACCCCAATCTCCGGCAGGATCAAGGAGCCCCTCATTCCACTTCCTCGTGACTTGGTCCTCTAGCTTGATCGTGGCGATGTGAGTGAGGAATGCAAGGACTACCTCTCTCGAAGAGTAGTAAGGGCGCCATGAGCCTTAGAATCTCTTGGGTTACAGATGCAGAGAGATTATGAACACAGCCAGACTTGCAGGGTAGCGACATTACGATGTCTACCAGACCTGGTCACTCCCTCACGTGGCTTGTGCACTCAACGTCATAGACTGTGATGAGGACATCTGGTCAGATACTCACATACGAACATCTCGATCCATTTCAACATTCTCCCTGCCATTCGTCCTTTGTCATCGAGGTTACTAGGGTAAAAAGATTACCTTTATGTTGTTTCCATGACTCGTAAAAGAAAAAAAAAAAATGCCAGCAGGGTAAAAAAAATAAATAATTACATGATATTTAGATGCATGATTTTAGGAATATTATTCCACTGTACTTTAAGTTGGTGCATTAATCAGCAAGGGAGTAGATAATAGACTTTCCGTAGGTAGACACTTCGCTGGTATGAAGGTGAAATACTAATGATGTTTATATAAGTATATACCTTTGGGTATATACATGGGTTTTGGGCTATATATCCCAGGATATACTTCACAATATATACCCCGATGAATGGATACCCATACACTGACACTATCTAGACGGTAGATTGTGGGAGATACGGGTAGACTCTAGGAGCGCCTGTCATCTACCTGGGGTAGACTCCGGAAACTACCGCAAAGTAGATTCAAGAAGCTCCCAGAATCTACCCCGGCACAGTTTAATGGGTGTAGGATATAATTTGGGACCTTATTTCCGGACTGTCTTACACTGAGACAATGTACGTGAATTATGAAACAATTGTATGTCTGTATTTCAATTCCCTCAAGTCCTGGTAGACTCCTTACATAGACAGAAGTCTTCGGTGAGACCTAACCTTAAACATTATTTAAAAATGTCTGACGAAAAACGGGAGACGGGAAAAAAAAAAAACTGAATTAAAAAAATACATATTAGGTTAGGCGTCTGGTGCAATCAGGTAAATGTTAAGACTAGGTCGCTAATTCAACTGCTTTTCTTTTTAAGGCAAAACTGAAGTCAGCAGCCATGACATGAAGGGCGTATGATGGTTTTTGGTCATAAATGAAGCAAGACTATAATAAATGAAATGGTTGGTAAATGAAAGACAAAATATTGAAATACATTCTTCATGATGGATATGAAGAATGATAAAAACCGAAGCTGAAAATGGGGAGTAATTTTTGCAATCAGTTGCATTTCAGTAAATGTAGCTTGATTGAATGATTGAAATATACCGGATTTCACAGCCATTTTTTTTATTTGTATGAATGATACAACTTTATTATCTGTTATGTACTAAATCACGTTCTTGTTTCTCCCCTGATGATGTGATCATTACACAAAAGTGCACTTGGGAACTTATCGTGTTTCATTTTCCTGTGCATTACAAGCATATATGATCAAGGCCCTCGTGACACGCGATTTATATCCATAAATAGGGAACATAATTTGCTTTTCCTTCTTCCAGCCACACTCTTGCAAACGTTACATCTAGGTAGGAATTGGTCTAACGAAATGTTTACCGCAGGTTATATGCATTTAAAAGTACATTTCATCCCAGTACTCTGGCCACCATTTCTTTTTTCTTTTTTCTTTTTTTGGCAGGTGTGTCATGTGATCATAATTGGTTCTTCTTGGTCCAGAGATAAACGTTTAAACGTTTTATAAACGTCCCTTTGTCACGATTAGTTTTTCCCCCGCGGATCAAGCTCAGACCGCGGGTCTAAAACAGAACATTTATTTTTTTACCCTCCCCGAGGTTGAAGAACGTCCCCACATCCATAACTTCTCACCCTGTCAAAAGATTTTTCCATTCTTCCCTTTTTTTTTCTGTTCCAGAATTGTGGTGGTTTTCCCCACGCCCCCAACAACGGTAAAATTTCGCAGGTGTCAGCCAGAACGCAAAAGGTTAACAGGAAATTTGTAATAGTAGTGCTTGTGGGCTTTTAATTAGTTCCATGTGACGTTCCTAAACTTTCTATGTTTCAAAAAGATAAAAAAAAAATTCCTTTGTAGTCTCATTTTACGTATGAATGCAATACTCCTGAATAAACATGAAAATACGATTCTTTCAGCCACGAATTGGTTTAACATAATTTTCTTAAAAGTGTGGATTTTGTTAAGATCTCTACACGTCTCTCCTCTAACAAGAAATGTATCTTATATCAAAGTCTCACAAGTATATTTTGGTGAGCACTTAACACTTTTAGAGAAGAGTTAAGTAATGATAAAAGATTCTCTTTAAGGGATTAAGTTTAATGTTCCACTTGCAGTTCAAACTCAGACGTTTTGTTCTGAAGACTTACAAAGTCGACATCTGTAAATGACTTTCCTTCTAACAAATGTGACGGGGAACTTTATAAAACACTACGACACAGTTACATACGTCTTATATTCATCGTTTACTCGGTAGTAAGGAACAGAAAGGTGGGCGACGAGCATCTCCCTGTAAGATTCCAGCAATGTCGACAGTTTCAACCCCATCCTCACACTGCTCCTCCCCTCACCCACACCCCACCCCCACACAGCTCCTCCCCTTGCCCACAATGTGAAAATTTCTTCACGATAGATTTCACAGCGTGAGATTAAAAGGAAAACTAGTATCAACGCAGGCATATATATATATATATATATATATATATATATATATATATATATATATATATATATATATATATATATATATATATATATTTTTTTTTTTTTTTTATACTTTGTCGCTGTCTCCCGCGTTTGCGAGGTAGCGCAAGGAAACAGACGAAAGAAATGGCCCAACCCACCCCCCCCATACACATGTATATACATACGTCCACACACGCAAATATACATACCTACACAGCTTTCCATGGTTTACCCCAGACGCTTCACATGCCTTGATTCAATCCACTGACAGCACGTCAACCCCGGTATACCACATCGCTCCAATTCACTCTATTCCTTGCCCTCCTTTCACCCTCCTGCATGTTCAGGCCCCGATCACACAAAATCTTTTTCACTCCATCTTTCCACCTCCAATTTGGTCTCCCTCTTCTCCTTGCTCCCTCCACCTCCGACACATATATCCTCTTGATCAATCTTTCCTCACTCATCCTCTCCATGTGCCCAAACCACTTCAAAACACCCTCTTCTGCTCTCTCAACCACGCTCTTTTTATTTCCACACATCTCTCTTACCCTTACGTTACTCACTCGATCAAACCACCTCACACCACCCATTGTCCTCAAACATCTCATTTCCAGCACATCCATCCTCCTGCGCACAACTTTATCCATAGCCCACGCCTCGCAACCATACAACATTGTTGGAACCACTATTCCTTCAAACATACCCATTTTTGCTTTCCGAGATAATGTTCTCGACTTCCACACATTCTTCAAGGCCCCCAGAATTTTCGCCCCCTCCCCCACCCTATGATCCACTTCCGCTTCCATGGTTCCATCCGCTGCCAGATCCACTCCCAGATATCTAAAACACTTCACTTCCTCCAGTTTTTCTCCATTCAAACTCACCTCCCAATTGACTTGACCCTCAACCCTACTGTACCTAATAACCTTGCTCTTATTCACATTTACTCTTAACTTTCTTCTTCCACACACTTTACCACACTCAGTCACCAGCTTCTGCAGTTTCTCACATGAATCAGCCACCAGCGCTGTATCATCAGCGAACAACATTCCGCCAATCCTCAGGCACCTCACTATGAGTCATACATACATTAAATAACCTTACCAACCAGTCAATAATACAGTCACCCCCTTTTTTAATAAATTCCACTGCAATACCATCCAAACCTGCTGCCTTGCCGGCTTTCATCTTCCGCAAAGCTTTTACTACCTCTTCTCTGTTTACCAAATCATTTTCCCTAACCCTCTCACTCTGCATACCACCTCGACCAAAACACCCTATATCTGCCACTCTATCATCAAACACATTCAACAAACCTTCAAAATACTCACTCCATCTCCTTCTCACATCACCACTACTTGTTATCACCTCCCCATTTAGATAGATCACCACCATATTTTCTCATTGTTGCCAGTACCCTTAAATCAAGGCAAGACAAATACTGAGTGATATCTACCATCAATATATATTCCAGTTTCAAGAATGAAAAAAAAAAAGACTTTTTGGATTCTTTCGCTTCAGAATTCTGCCACCATATGAGCCTCCTCACCACAGAAAACTCGTTCCGCCATTTGAGTTGGAAACTACTTCATTTTTTCCCCCTTCGTTCTTCCTTTCCTATAGAGTTTCCATGGCAGGATATCTTCGTGCTACGCTGTGTCTTCCTTCTCAGCTCTTTTTGAAGTGGTGGTGCATGTTGTGTAGGAGGGAGTGGTGGTTGTGGTGGTGGTAAGGGGAAAAGGTGCCTTGTGCTATACTATCCTGTCTCTGTCAGCAAAAAAAAAAAATAAAATTGTATGACCTGAAGATACAATTACTGGTCCCCGAGCAGATAAACTTTTTATGGACAGAAATGTTATCTTGTTACCCCTCCTTCACCATATGTTTCCTATTACCCTGTTACCTGTCTTTCCCATGTACTCCTACATACTCCTCCCCCCCCTACTCACCCCATTCCCCAAGTCCCCTCTCACACACACACACACACACACACACACACACACACACACACACACACACACACACACACTCAGTTGAATTCAACCTACTGTATTACGAAGATTCAACGAATCTATTTAGAAAGGAAGTCTTTGGGAGCTAATCTTATATTTAAATTGAACCAAATTCAGGCAGTATTTTAAATCTATAGTGACTGGCCTTGACCGTCCCAGGTAAATGGAAAATAGTATAAAAAGATAAAGCTTCGTCTGTCTCAGCCATGGTGGGATGAATGTAAACTGGGATGAGGCAGGTACGAAAATAATCCATCTTTTTTTGGAATCTTTTTTTGTCTTTTCGAAATATCTGGACATGTTTCAGTCCAGTGCGCGCGCACGTGTGTGTGTGTGTGTGTGTGTGTGTGTGTGTGTGTGTGTGTGTGTGAGATGGGCACATGAAATGCAGAAATTCCATTTTGGTTTCGACTTGATCTATCACTTCCCGTCTCTACTCCACGTGACATTCGCCACAAACATTGATGTGGGAATCCCTGGAGCACAGGTCACCTAGGGATCGAAAGAAATAGACTGATTAAGAGGGTTCTTCAAGATCATTTTCTGCTCCGTCTTTCTTTTTTTTTTTCTTCCAGCGCTCTCGTGACGTCACCTGGGGAACTGATGTCCAGTTTTCACTCCGTTTTCTACCCTTCTCTCATTTTCCCCACCTTCGTCGTTATTCTAGTGCGTTCATATGTCTCTGGTCATCCGTTTTTCATTTCCCATACGTGAGTATAGACTAGTCATCAATCCAGTTGCGTTTTTCTTCATTCGCTTCCCTTCTGTTTTTCTTTCATTCCGCTTTCATTTCTTTTTCCATTTTTTTTAATCCCTTTTTTTTTCTCTCCTTCCTTGAGGATTTAGTAATATCTTCCGATTGTTTCTCATTTTATTCTTTTTATCTCATATCTTCGTCTTCCCCAGTTCAATCTCATTTACGCCCCATTTTTTTCTCATCCTTCTTATATTTCTCTCACACATCCATTCCCTTATTCTTTTCCTTTGTTCTTAATTGCAAAATGAGAAATGGTCTCTCTATATCACTACACTCTTATCTCTTCCTCAGTACCCTAGTCTCTCTATCTCCCTACTACTACACTCTATTTCCTCCTGTTAGATATTAAGTCTCTCTCCTGTCTCTCTCAGACACTTTTATCCTCCCTGGACAGTCATCTCTCTCTCTCTCTCTCTCTCTCTCTCTCTCTCTCTCTCTCTCTCTCTCTCTCTCTCTCTCTCTCTCTCTCTCTCTCTCTCTCTCCACTGCTGCAGTCTCATATCCTCCCTCCTGACCATCCTTGTCTCTCTGTCTCTCTCTACTACTGCTACAGTCTCGTATCTCCCTGATCAAGTTAGCATCTTCTCCCTTACTCTGTTCCCATACCTTGGTGAGTACCATACTCTCCCTGTACTATTACAGTCTAATCCCTCCCTGATTAACCTCGTCTCCCTTACCACTACAGATCTCCCTCTCCCTGATCCATTAGTCTCGCTGTCTCGTCCTCTCTTAAGTCACCATTATCTAAATTTCTTTTGCATCACCATTTTTCGCGACATCTTTCTCTCTCCTCTACCCCTTTCTCATATAATATCATACCTCATTCCTTATTTCCCACCCCTTTTTTAGTCCACATCTTTATGCTTTATCTTATATAGTTTTAATATTATCATTGCCATTATTCGACCTCGGTTTCTTTCATCCCTTCCACCATTTCTTTCATCACTACCACTATTTCTTTCATCACTACCACTATTTCTTTCATCGCTATCACCATGTTGTTTATCACTATCACACATCATTTCTTTCATCACTACCACCAATTCATTCATCTGTACCATCATTTCTTTCATCACTACCACCATTTCTTTCGTCTCAACCACCATTTCTTTCATCACTATCACCATTTCTTTCATCACTATCACCATTTCTTTCATCACTACCACCATTCCGAGCACAACCACCATCGCACCGCAGTCACTACCACCATTACCAGAATGACCTACCCAACCAGTAACTTCACCCACTACCACCTAGTAGCTACCACCACATCTCCTGCTACCACAACACTCCACCACCAATGCCGGCCACCACCATTCCAACCATCACCACCATCATTAGTCCCCCTCATCTTCCCACTAACCACAACCATGGCATAACCACAGCCATCACCACAACCACTCCTACAACAGCTATAACCATTATAGCCACTCCTTATACAACCACACCAACCACCATAACCAACAACCACAGCTACTTCAACCACCATAGCCACTCCTTCCACAATCATCACTACAGCAACACATATTACAACCGACGCGACCACCATTTCCATTCATACAACAACCTTCATGACCATCATACCAAATCCAACCACAACCATCACGAAACCTTTGCCAATCCTACCACAGCCACAACCACCATAGCTTCCCTACCACTGCTACAACCACCGTAGCTCCCCCTACCACAGCCACAACCACCATAGCTTCCCTACCACTGCTACAACCACCGTAGCTTCCCCTACCAGCCACAACCACCATAGCTTCCCTGCCACTGCTACAACCACCATAGCTTCCCTACCACAGCCACAACCACCATAGCTTCCCTACCACTGCTACAACCACCGTAGCTCCCCCTACCACAGCCACAACCACCATAGCTTCCCTGCCACTGCTACAACCACCGTAGCTTCCCCTACCACAGCCACAACCACAATAGCTTCCCTACCACAGCCACAACCACCGTAGCTTCCCCTACCACAGCCACAACCACCAAGACCACCATAGCTTCCCTACCACAGCCACAACCACAGTAGCTTCACAACTACAACCACCACGACCCCCCCCCATAGCTACCCTACCACAGCTACAACCACCACAGCTTCCCCTACCACAACCACAACCATCACGATGACCGAGCCACTCCTACCACAACTACAACCACCATCTCTTTCTTCTCCAGTCTCAGGCGTCTTGACCAGACTCCCCAGGTCTTTTCATATTGAAATCAAATTACTCCTTCCTTTACTTTCGTATGCAAATTCAGGAATTTCTCCTCGCTAACTGAGTGAGGTCAGAGGCGGTTATGTATGCCGCCACACCAATCACAAACGAACCTGACCTCAAACGCTGCATGCAGAGATCAGGTGGGGGGCAAACTGCTCAATGAGAAATGGCCATTTGACTGAAACATTAGAAATGGGGTTACAAGTTGAGAGATTTGCTGGTGAACAGAATCAAAGACGGGTTGATATATATATATATCTTTTCTTCTTCTTTCATACTATTCGCAATTTCCCGCATTAGCGAGGTAGCGTTGAGAACAGAGGACTGGGCCCTTGAGGGAATATATATATATATATATATATATATATATATATATATATATATATATATATATATATATATATATATATATATACACACATAACTGACTGTTATATTTCTTTCTTGTATCTCCTCTGATGATGTGATTATAAGACGAAAGTGCACTAGGGAACTCATCGTGTTTCATTTCCCCGTGGGAGATCGCTGTCTAGATAAGATAAGGTTCGAAGTGATAGATGACAGAGATCATGGAGTTCCTGGTGACGCTGGGCTCACAGCCCAGTCGACTTCCAGCAGGGCCTCGCGATACACAGTGCCACTATCGATGGCAAATTTCATGAATATCTATCTATCTATCTATCTATCTGAGCCTCGTAAGATAAGCTGTAAAGACGCTTGAAGACGGTATTACGACCATTGAGCTTGATGGCTTATCCTTTGACATGAGCCTTGAGGGGTAAGGACAAAGGTCACAGCTTCAAACCCTAAGGTCAAACCGTGGGGGACCAGAAAGTCAAAGAATCGAGATATATCCCTCAAGTCACGTATTATATGTACTTCTACATATGCACGTATGCACATATGTAGTCAGGTATTTCGTCATTGTCGTTCCCGGATGATGAGATACGTCTTATGATCACTCTATTTCATTCAGTCTGTTGACTTGAAACTGAGACTATGCCAGTAGATATCTGGTTCTGAGAACAGGTGCGGATATTACAAGAAGCGTCTGGATGCTGAGCACGCGAGACCATGGAGTGATGCTGTTGTAGAAGCTGATGTTTGGTGGTTGTGGTTGTGGTACTAACTGCAGCTGTTGTTCATGATTGTGGTTAATGTGGTAGAGGTGGCAAGGCGGTTCGTGTTGCTGTTTCTGGTGATGGTTAGGCTACTACTACTACTACTTATACTACTACTACAGCTACAATGACTAACAATGCTGCTACAACAATTAATATCATTACTACTACTACTAGTAGTAATAATCATAACAATAATAATGACAGTAGTTATAATAATGTTGCTGCTACTGCTGTTGTAGCATCTACTGCTGCTGTTGTAGCATCTACTGTTTGTGTCGTAGCATCTACTGCTACTGTTGTAGCATCTACTGTTTGTGTCGTAGCATCTACTGCTGTTGTAGCATCTACTGCTACTGTTGTAGCATCTACTGCTACTATTGTAGCATCTACTGCTACTGTTGTAGCATCTACTGCTACTGTTGCAGCATCTACTGTTTGTGTCGTAGCATCTACTGCTGCTGTTGTAGCATCTACTGTTTCTGTTGTAGCATCTACTGTTTGTGTCGTAGCATCTACTGCTGCTGTTGTAGCATCTACTGTTTCTGTTGTAGCATCTACTGTTTGTGTCGTAGCATCTACTGCTGCTGTTGTAGCATCTACTGCTACTGCTGTAGCATCTACTGCTACTATTGTAGCATCTACTGCTGCCGTTGTAGCATCTACTGCTACTGTTGTAGCAACTACTGCTGCTGTTGTAGCATCTACCGCCGCCACTGCTGCTGCTGTGGGCAAGTCTTAGCTGGCGAGATTACTGGCGAGCTGGAGATGAAGTGGAGCGATCGGTCGAGCCAGATTGGTAATATGCTGAGTAATGGCAGCGGGAGACGTGGAGGAATGAGGGAGAGTAGGAGAGATGAGTTGTGAGGGAGGGAAGGAGGGGTAAGTAAGGATGGTTTATAAGACTTTTTCTCAGACAAAACGTACTATAAGGACAATGTTTCATCACGATAAGAACCATTTTACATGTTCATTAAGGATCTGGAGTTGAAATGTTGTCTGGAGGGGGCTTTAAGTCTCGTTATTTAAACATTTAAACGATTACATGTTTGAGCGATTTTTTGATGACTCGTTATTTATTTACTGGATAGCTGAAAGCCAGGGGGAAAGAGCTGTTAGATATTTTCCACGGTCGTTTAAACCACAGAAGCCTCTCAGTATACAGTCCTATTTAAATATGACAACATACACGTAGTCAATATTCCTTTCTGTTTACAGACGAGGAGATAAACCCCTATATCAAACCATCCGGCGACTGAAATTAAACCAGAATGTTTCCCATCCATCCTATAGAATGTCCATATCAGTATACTCTCTCTACATTACATGATGCCGCATGGAGGCTATCTTTTCGCCGGCTGATAAAAGCAGAGGGAATATTGGGTAGGGATGAGCTTAATGCTTTACTATCCTGTCTCCATTTACAGTGGTGGGTGGGGGAGAACCTTCTCCTTTACTATCCTATCTCCATCTACAGTGGTGGGTGGTGAGGAGGAGCCCTCTGCTTTACTGTCGAGTCTCCATCAACATCATATTACATATTTAGGATAATGTTACTATCCTCCAGCAGGTAACCTCCAGTTAGACCATCAGGTGTGGAAGGGCACGGCAGGGACGGTGTAGGAGTGGGTAACTACCTCTCGTTCTCGCCTCTGCGAGTTGGTATCAGACAAAGAAAAATAAATGGCCTTATTTTCGCGCGTCTGTTGTGTGCTCGTCATGCACAGTCTTCTCAAACCATTAACATCCATCCATAACCCAACTCCACAAGCTACTACGTGGTGTAATTGGTCATTACATATCCCTTAGTTCAGCCCATTGATAGTGCGTCACTCTCCCTATACCACTTTTCTCTAATTCTTTATATCCAACGTATACATCTCTCTATTCCTCCTTAACGTTCATCCCTCGGTACCCTAACGCCTTTTTCAACCCGTCCTTCCATCTCTCTTTCGATCTCCCTCTACCACTTTCTCCCTCCATTTGCAAAACACTGATCCTCTTTATCAGTCTCTTTTCACTCATCTTCCCCACATGCCTAAACCACTGCAGTACATCGTGGCTGGCCACCTGCATCATCATACTGCACTCGCAACTGACTCTATGATACCATACGTCACATGATCACAACCAGTCCTTCATTCACATCACAACCACCCTCTTCCAAGATCTCCTCTGCATTCACAACCAACGCCTTGCATTCATGCAGTAATTCCGGGATGGCTGTACCTTCAAACACGCTGATCTTTCCTCCCTCTTACACACACTTTATCCACGAATCCTTCCACATTTTCCTTCATCCACCACAAGACCTTAAGCTCCTCGTCTACCCTGTGATCCACGTCTGTTCTTAAGGCGCCATCCACTCGTAACACCCACTCCCAGTCATCCAAAGCATCCTTCTTCATCCAAGTTCTCAAAGTCAAGATTCACACATAAAACCATCCTGTCTCATCCCCAAAGCTCAGTACCATTCGTCTCTTCACGTCAGTGTTCCAGGGACTCAGATCACAAACATCTTAAGACCCGACACTTGACAAAACCTATCTCACACGACTCGTTCTTCTTCACGAGTCTATATAGATTTTTCGCGCGGTGAGCGGTACGCGCTCGCCCCGAAACTAGACAGAATATCGTCACAAGTACTCGTCAGTAGGTATTGCTCTCTCTCTCTCTCTCTCTCTCTCTCTCTCTCTCTCTCTCTCTCTCTCTCTCTCTCTCTCTCTGACAAACACACACACACACACACATATATGCAGGAGCTATTGACGCTGGTCATGATGACGATGATGTTGACGATGGTGATGACGATGATGACGATGATGATGATGATGACGACGATGATGATGATGATGATGATCTACTTCTCCCTCTAGAACCCGTCAATCAACGGTGGAGGACGAGGGGTTTGTGCGCCGCGTCTTTCACTGTCATCAAATCATCGCTGAACACTACTTGTGGCATTGATGGCAAAATGGTTACGGTGTCAGACTCGAAATCAGATGGGAAATTCCCCGCATAGGTTCGAATCCTACTCACAGCGGAGAGTGGGTAGTGTTCGACCTCGTCTGATGTTTTCTGACCCCTTGTCATGCGGTGTATCATGGAGGACGTAGAGGTTAGCGTTCCTGAACCATGAGTCAGCCTTGGGGGTCGAACCCGCGTGGGTTCGAACCTTGAGCGTGCCAGAGTCTGTTTACACTCAACCTAGCTGTTTGTCCTCTCTCTGGAACTGTTCGTTAAATGGGTAACTGGCTCATTGGTTCACGCAAGGTGTTGCTATGGTGTTTTAGTCTCTTACAGTATATATATATATATATATATATATATATATATATATATATATATATATATATATATATATATATATATATATATATTTTTTTTTTTTTTTTTTTTTTTTTTTTTTATACTTTGTCGCTGTCTCCCGCGTTTGCGAGGTAGCGCAAGGAAACAGACGAAAGAAATGGCCCAACCCCCCCCCCCATACACATGTACATACACACGTCCACACACGCAAATATTCATACCTACACAGCTTTCCATGGTTTACCCCAGACGCTTCACATGCCTTGATTCAATCCACTGACAGCACGTCAACCCCTGTATACCACATCGCTCCAATTCACTCTATTCCTTGCCCTCCTTTCACCCTCCTGCATGTTCAGGCCCCGATCACACAAAATCCTTTTCACTCCATCTTTCCACCTCCAATTTGGTCTCCCTCTTCTCCTCGTTCCCTCCACCTCCGACACATATATCCTCTTGGTCAATCTTTCCTCACTCATTCTCTCCATGTGCCCAAACCACTTCAAAACACCCTCTTCTGCTCTCTCAACCACGCTCTTTTTATTTCCACACATCTCTCTTACCCTTACGTTACTTACTCGATCAAACCACCTCACACCACACATTGTCCTCAAACATCTCATTTCCAGCACATCCATCCTCCTACGCACAACTCTATCCATAGCCCACGCCTCGCAACCATACAACATTGTTGGAACTACTATTCCTTCAAACATACCCATTTTTGCTTTCCGGGATAATGTTCTCGACTTCCACACATTTTTCAAGGCTCCCAAAATTTTCGCCCCCTCCCCCACCCTATGATCCACTTCCGCTTCCATGGTTCCATCCGCTGACAGATCCACTCCCAGATATCTAAAACACTTCACTTCCTCCAGCCTCTCACCATTCAAACTCACCTCCCAATTGACTTGACCCTCAACCCTACTGTACCTAATAACCTTGCTCTTATTGACATTTACTCTTAACTTTCTTCTTCCACACACTTTACCAAACTCCGTCACCAGCTTCTGCAGTTTCTCACATGAATCCGCCACCAGCGCTGTATCATCAGCGAACAACAACTGACTCACTTCCCAAGCTCTCTCATCCCCAACAGACTTCATACTTGCCCCTCTTTCCAAAACTCTTGCATATATATATATATATATATATATATATATATATATATATATATATATATATATATATATATATATATATATATATATATATATTACACTAGAGGCTCCAGTCGCGCACAGAAGTCCACGTACAACAAGGCCGGGCCGAGTTTGAAATAGAGAGAGGATTATGAAAAGGAAAACGAAGAGATGAGGGAAAGTACTATTTACGTATTTTGGAAAAAGTGGATAAACCTGTCTTTTGAAGTATGTCAGGTCATAGATATTGGGAAAAACATGAGAGGGTTAGAGAGTTCCCAAAAGCTTCGACGTGTAGGGAAAGAAACAGTGATCAAAACATCATCAAAGAAGTGCTCAGTGTTAACGTTTTCATTAACTATTAGAAATTCGTATGTGGTTGTCATGCCTCCCCTTACTCTTCTTTATTCCAACGTGTACACAGTGAGTGCCACCCTCTTCTTTCCGTTGCTTATTCTCCTCCCGTCTGGCACCATTCTCGCTGCATACCCTTGGACCCTTTCCAGCAAGCGTGTGGGTGGCTTCTCAAATGAAGAGATCATACCCTTCCAGCACATTCCAGCTTTGGGGCATCTGTGTCCCGTGTATATCTTCTTAAATGTGTGTGTGTGTGTGTGTGTGTGTGTGTGTGTGTGTGTGTAGGTGAATATCCCAGCATTCTAATACGACTTTTCTTATCCTATCTGACTATGTAAAAGAAAGAATCATACAGCAGTGAAATCGAAATAAACGTGTGAGATAGTGAGGTATGAAAACTCGCTGGTGCGTCACACCCATTACCCATCTCCTCCATCACTGTCTCTCTCCAACACACCTTCACATGAACCTACAACACTGAGAATCCTCTACACCACACCTGACCCTCAGAGCAACGCCCTCTACGAGACATAAGTCTTCTCTCTCTCTCTCTCTCTCTCTCTCTCTCTCTCTCTCTCTCTCTCTCTCTCTCTCTCTCTCTCTCTCTCTCTTCTCATAACTTGTTCGTTCCCCCTATCTTCTCCGACCATCTCAGAGGTAAGAGTTGAATATATTCCTCTGCAACATGTCATCGGGTATATCAGTGCATTTCATTCATCGGGTCATCGCTCAGCCTTCCCTCCTCGTCTTAAATCTATGCGAACTGGGGACGTTTTTCATTCCCACGCTTCTCTGGTCCCCCCCCCCCCCTCTGCAAATCATCACCAGAGAGAGAGAGAGAGAGAGAGAGAGAGAGAGAGAGAGAGAGAGAGAGAGAGAGAGAATGTACGCATCTGTCCATAACACATCTCGATGAAAGATTGGAAGTCTTATTTCGCCTATAATTTCTGAAAGCCTTTCAACCTTCGTGCAGTGGAGGCACGTAAGTCTCCATAAGATGCTATCACTTCTGAGTAATATTCTAATTAGTTATCACATCTAATCGTGTAAGATCGCTTTGTGCGTCTGCCTTATGGTGTTGAACTCTATATCCTGCGGGACAGTAAGGAGAAGACGATGGTTTTCCTATCACAGTGAGAGCTTTGCTCCAGCAGACGAGGCTGAGAGAGAGAGAGAGAGAGAGAGAGAGAGAGAGAGAGAGAGAGAGAGAGAGAGAGAGAGAGAGAGAGAGAGAGAGAGAGAGAGAATGTGTCTGTCTCACTTACTGATGACCGTCTGTCTGTGAGCAGACGCGTGTGTTAACAACATCTTAAGTGAAGTTGTAACGCGCTTCAAATACGATCCCCATCCTCCAAGAAGACAACAACTTTCTGAGTTATGAGAACTAGCGCCCCCTGGGGGATGTCGGCGAAGATACTTAGAAAATAAAATCTGAGCATCTGGTATAATTGGCTTATAGAGGATCCAAAACCTAAATGAACTCATTTATAATTCGTTTATAGAGAAACCCTAGTGAAGATTCTTACACTCAAGAGACCATAGACGGTGCGTAGGAGGTGAATAAGATTTAGGAAGAGGGAGGGAAATGGGTGTTTATTTAATCGTGGGAGAAATACGTGTATTAATAAGGGATCTCGGGTGGCTGGAAGACGCCACCTCATACGAGTGAGCCCCCGCCTAATTAGCTACGTTCCTCGTCTCTCATAAAAAAAACAGCTGAGATATTTTAAAAGGGTTGAATCATCCCCTTCCCCCTGGAGCAAGGGGTTCCAGAACCTGTTGGTCGGTTTTGGCCCTCGCCCGCCTCTCTCTCTCTCTCTCTCTCTCTCTCTCTCTCTCTCTCTCTCTCTCTCTCTCTCTCTCTCTAGCTCATTATCTTCATGAACTGGAATTCCTTGGCTCTCAAGACCAACAGCTAATTTTCGTGTCTTACCTCACACCAACAGGCTCTCTCTCTCTCTCTCTCTCTCTCTCTCTCTCTCTCTCTCTCTCTCTCTCTCTCTCTCTCTCTCTCTCTCTCTCTCACCACTTTGCCTTCCTGCATTCCAAAGTTACTGGCCTCGCCAGACTCCTTCTCGAGGTACCATTTCTTCACATGAGTAATTGGATTCCCCTTCACAGTGCCTCCCTCATCGGTAGCGCTTCCTTCATTCCTTAAAGCCAAGTGGTGTTCTACCTTCATTTACTCATCGACTGGCCTTCCTTCACTTACTCGCAGACTTGAAGCTCCTTCACTTATTCATCGTATTCACCAGGTTTTTCCCTTCACTTACTCACCAGCTGACCCCCTCTCTCTCACTCCATCACTAGAAGGTCCTCCTCGACGGCATCAGTAGAGGGCGTTCTTTCCTTACATTTCATTAGTGAACGAGTATGAGATCACTTGTCTATCGCACTCCAGTTATTGATAGATCCTCGGCTCTTTCAGCCAGTGTTTCATATCGACAGTGCCATAAATGTTCTCTGTAAGTTTGGAATGTAAAGATGAAGGTGTCGACGAGGCGAACCCTTCGGTGAAAATGATTCCATGATCTCAAATGTAATTAGGGTCACTTCGGATGACCAAAATTTGAGTATATTGTTAAACTTAAATGTTTACCCTGATGTTCAGAATACACTGGGCAGGTATAAAATTCTAGAAATATCAGTAATTACCATCAGTAATTAACTTCACAACAGTTTTGCCGTGTTTCCTTGACCACTGGCAGGAACAAATGTCTTGAAAAGTTATGAATAACTGATAACATTTCTGTTACGTGTCATAACAATTTAACAACTTCACTTTATTTAGAATTATTTCAATACCGTCATAAATATCCCTCATCCATGCTTCTTTTCAGTCATTCCCTCCGACCACATATCTTTCCCCACATTAATATCTATTTTTGGCTAAGGAATACATGATGGTGACCTCCCATTTTCTCCTTTTCCATGCCGGGCTTAGTGTGGTACAGGAACAGCATTACTCTGAGATCTTAAACTTGTCTCTGGGTCCCCTTACTAAAGGTTGCCTTTGCCTATCAGTAGGATGGGTTGATTAACTAATTTGTACCAGTATCCACGGCAGAGTCATTGTGCACCCCCATGCTCATCTTGTGTGCGGTAGCGCACAAGGGTTACAAAGGTCACAAAGGGTCTTAGTCAGACCCCCCCCCCCCCCAACCCACCCCTCAGTGGGTTAATGTGAAGTAGGTTGTTACAAAGTTGAAGGAGAGGCTACCTACCTTCCAGCTCACCTCAGATGCACAGTGAAAAACCTCTTTTTGGCCCACTAACAACTGTATTATCAGTCCCCATTAGAAGCGGCAGCCACAACCGCATCATGACTACAGCCAACACCAGGACTACAACAGACGACAACTGTAAAACGGCAGGAGAACCACCAGCAACAATCACAACAGCTCTACAACCACGACCAAGAGCTACAACGACCACTCCAACATCACCAGCAACGACTACTACAACTCCATCACTACCAGCTACATCTATAACAACTCCAGCAACAACTATAACCGTTCTACCACCACGAGTAACAACTACAACATCACTACCACCAGTACCAACTAATAACAACAGCAATAGCACAACCACTACTAGCTCCAACTACAACAGCACCTTCACCAACAACTACAACAGCACCTTCACCAACAACTACAACAGCACCTTCACCAACAACTACAACAGCACCTTCACCAACAACTACAACACCCACCAACAACACGGCTATCAGTAACTACAACAATAACAACACCATCACCAACTTCAGCAGCTGTGCTATCAACAAAGAAAACTTTTCCTCAAGTTTACGATCTCTGCCTCATCCTTATTACTTATACTTCCTCTATCACTACGACGATGATTTTAAAAGCAAAGTGAGTGAATGAGAGAGAGAGAGAGAGAGAGAGAGAGAGAGAGAGAGAGAGAGAGAGAGAGAGATCCTTGACATGTACACTCCCCCGTCCTCGTAACCCACACAGTAACGAGGCGCTTAGAGAGAGAGAGAGAGAGAGAGAGAGAGAGAGAGAGAGAGAGAGAGAGAGAGAGAGAGAGAGAGAGAGAGAGAGAGAGAGAGAGAGAGAGAGAGAGAGAGAGAGAGAGAGACTTCGACAAATTTCCTCGTCGCGTAACTCATTCTTCATTCTACTTGGCCGCCAAACTGAACGAGATCTATATTCTTAATTGGACCCCCCTCCTCACACGACCTCTCCCCCCCGACATAACCCAATTCTCTCACACACTCATTGCTCTTATATTTCACCTCAGACGTCGACTGAACAAGCGTTTAACGAACGTCATCATTAACGCAGCCGAACGATAGTTCATCAGCAAATTGCCATGAGGTAATGTAGGTCCTCTGGCAAATAGCCTATCCACACTAACAGTGGAAGAAAATGGGAGACATATACGATTATTAACACCGTCTTGTGTTTATTTCTCTGTTTACCTCACGACTTCATCCCCTTCTCTAACTACTCCTCCACTAAGAAGCCAATTTGCCTAAGAAGGAACCGATCCAGTCCAGCGGTGTTACCTTATCCAGCCAGGCGCTGGACTGGAACAAGTAGGGTAACAAGGCAATTTACGCTCTACGCCCCCAATCACACACACACACACACACACACACACACACACACACACACACACACACACACGAACTGAAAGAAAAACTGGGATATGTCACCCCCTAAATACACCCTTGGAATATGTGTCTTAAACTACGGCACAGTTCGCTCACATCGGTTCTTGGGTAAAGGATGCTACAAAAACTCATGTCTATGAAAGTCATCAGAATGTTCAGTCATCAATTAGAGCTGGGTACGCAAGAGTAACCTCAGGTGTATTATATTTCCAAAAGGCGTTCGACAAAATACCACACAGGAGACCACTGTGTAAAATCCCATAGCAAAGAAGACGATTGATCTACATGGATGAATGGCTGCCTTACAGATAGAAACGAAAGCGTCGTCTTTACTAATGAAAACTGCAGGATGTTGAATGTGACAAGTGGAGTGCTACAGGGATTGGACTTTGGTCCCATTTTCTTTTTTATGATACACTTAGAATATTTGTAATTGGACCATAAATCTAAGATTTCCGAATATGAGGATGATACAAAGCTAGAGATGGAACTGGATATAAGTAAGATAGTGATATAATTGAGCCAAATCTTGATGAACTAGGGATATGGTCGGATGAATGGGAAATCAAATTAAACCTGCACCTTCACGTTCTAAAGTATAAGTGCAATTTCCCTCTGGACAATCCTAAGGCTCATCTACGTAAATTTGTAGAAAAACATACACTCTTTTAGGGAAAAAAAATATTATTAGTTACCATAATTCGAAGTAGGTTTTGTAACTACTGACGCACAATTTGCACTTCGAGACCTGACAGAAAGTTGCTCAGCTTCTGTCCATTTTACAAGTTTTTTCAAAGGTTGACTCGCCCTCTGTCTTGATGATTTTCCACACTTTTGTGTAGTCAAGCTTGGGGAGACTCAGGGTTCGAATCTATGGGGTGTGTTCTGTGGCTATGCCTCATGTAGACTCTCGAAATGTACTCCCTTAAAAATCAGGAGTGTCGTGTTTCTCTTGATATAATTCCGTTGATAAAAAGCGTTTCGAATTTTATACAAGTGACACCAGATTGGTCCCTAATTTCGAGTGTATGTACTTCACTATAAATGAAACGTTCACATCTGTCATATCTGTCCATACTGGGTTAATTGCTGATTAAACTCCAGTTCTGATTTAGTAATGAATTCGAGTAGAAGGGGATAATCCACTGGCGTAAATCTACTAGTTTTTAAAATGTATCATGTACCCAACAATCTGCAAAATGTTAATACCGTTTAAACAATTTTAGTATTTTAGAATTTAGATTTTTTTTTCAATAGGCCTTCAATCTGAATGACTTATTCATGAATGATTATCATGGTACTGTTATTAAACAGTTGTTCATAAGATTTGTCGCCAATAGGCATGCTCTGGGACCTTCAGTGTTGCCTAAACCAAATCTGGCCAATCCTTGTGTTTTCGCAGACAACATCAGCTCACTGCTCTACTACTCTCTCTCTCTCTCTCTCTCTCTCTCTCTCTCTCTCTCTCTCTCTCTCTCTCTCTCTCTCTCTCTCTCACGTCATGGACCACTGTCCTAGCTGTTCATCCTTAAGTCATGAAGAATGTCAGAGGAAATTATTACACTGTGCTGTTTACGTGATTCGTAATAGTACACGCAGGGTAAACATTGAATTACATTTAGATTCGTGTATGTTCATGAAGAAAAAAATAATAATTCACTGTATCTAAGATAGTACCGATACATAAGTTAGCGGGGGGGGGGGGGAGAGAGAGAGAGAGAGAGAGAGAGAGAGAGAGAGAGAGAGAGAGAGAGAGAGAGAGAGAGAGAGAGAGAGAGAGAGAGAGAGAGAGAGAGACTTTCCTTTGTTAACCTAAGAGAAGTTTCTGCGTTTAAAGGAAAACATTACGCCAGAAATTTGTCGCTAACTTTATTTTCCCGTCGTTTAAAACAAACATCCTCCCCCCACTCCCATGTGGATGAAAAGATAATTACGAGGTGAGACTGAACTATGGTCAGAAATCTGTTTCTTTCCTTACGCGTCGAAGCTCTGGAACTCTCTACCCTCTCATGTCTTTCCCCAGTAGCTATGACCTGACACATTTTAAAAGACCAGTCTTTAAACTCCCTCCAAAGTTCGTAAATACTTTCCCTTGTCTCTTCTTTTTCCCCTTTCATAATCCTCTCTACATCTCAATCAAGACCCGGCCTTGATTTGGACTTCTGTCCGTGGCTGGAGCCTCCAACGTTGTGTGAAGAGAGAGAGAGAGAGAGAGAGAGAGAGAGAGAGAGAGAGAGAGAGAGAGAGAGAGAGAGAGAGAGAGAGAGAGAGAGAGAGAGAGAGAGAAGACTTCTCAGGAGCTGAGGTAGTGCAGGCATCATCTAGCCTTCGAGAGAAGAAAGGAATAAATTCGTAGTACCAGCAAGAGTGTAAACACACCAGTATCCCACACGGATATAATGCCACCTCCTCCCCCCTTCTGAGCATGCGCCGACGTGAGGCATTTCAAGGAAGGCCTCGAGTACAACAGCTGCTAAAATCCTCGACGAACACACGACAAGTACGACCTTACAGCACGTATGTGCGTCCCTTGACTACGACAGTGCAATCCCTTGACCATGATGGAGTCTTGGCCTTAAGCCTCATCCTTACGCTAATATTGAAACAGTTGATTAAGGCGACTCGTATTTCAGATTTCTGTGGGTTGCAAGAAAATGTTTATTCCTTAATTAGGTTCACCTTAGATTGAAGTGCTCACCTTCCCTTATATGCACGCACTATACATACATACATATATATATATATATATATATATATATATATATATATATATATATATATATATATATATATATATATATATATATATTTATCTATTTATTTATTTTGCTTTGTCGCTGTCTCCTCCGTTTGCGAGGTATATATATATATATGTATGTATGTGCTGGAAATGGATGAAGGCAGCAAGTATGAATATGCACATGTGTATATGTCTGTGTATTGTATATGTATGTATACGTTGAAATGTACAGGTATGTATATGTTCGTGTGTGGGCTTTTATGTATGTACATGTGTATGTGGGCGGGTTGGGCCATTCCTTCGTCTGTTTCCTTGCGCTACCTTGCTAACGCGGAAGACACCGACTAGGTATAATAAAAATAAATATACCATCTTACCAAACACAAATTAAATAACTTTATAAGTGAAAAAATTGTACATATGTTTCCCAGAATAAAAGCGAATTTGAGAGATGTAAAGTCGGTGAGGGTGACCTGTGACCCCTAAACCCTTTAACTGTCTCTGGATTCGTTTCCCCCCTCCGCCCAGTAGCGCCTGGTATATTGTATTTTGTGTCTCTTCCTCCGTACTCAGTCTTGACAAGGTAATTATACGAAAGCGCTTGACACTCCGCATTCTCCTTTCCATTGTGGTTTTACCCAAGCATATTGTGCACAGTCACTAACTAGTCAACTTTAGTACTAAATGACAAAAATACACACCCGTGTCAGTCTGGTCGACCAATGTATTTACAATGTGTAAGGAAATGTATGAGGACGAATACTTTAGACAACATATCCTGGTTCAGTTATAATTATCATCATTATTATTATCATTATCATTATTATTATTATCATTATTATTATTAATTTTCATCATAATTATTATCATTACTATTATCATTATTATTATCATTATTGTTTTCATTATCATTATAATTATTATTATTATTACTAATTATCATTATTATAATTATTAACATTATTATCGTTATCATTATCATCATTACCTTCTTTCGTTACAACATCTAGAACATCCTCTTATATATCAACGTCCGTAAAGAATATCGTCCACTGAATTCAATTTACTTTTTAACGCAAACAACCAAGTCACGATCGAACTAGAACATTATATTTGCTGGGGTAAATCTCCTTTGGGGTATATCAACACACACACACACACACACACACACACACACACACACACACACATCTGGCAAAGTAAACCTTCCGCGCGTTTTTAATGATTCTGTGGGAATAATAACAAGAAGAAAGCAGCGTTTTTTCAACATTTTCTAAACGATATATTATTACACATGATACTTTCCATTGAAAAACCACTGCAGGATCCCCGGAGGCAATAGTCGAACTCCCTCTTCTTTTTTTCCCCTCTTTCTTTTTCTTTCCCTTTTTTTCCCCCCTGACATGAGTGAAGTGTCATTTTAGAAGCTTTACAGAATATCCGATGCAATTTTTCTTTCCAATTCACAGGCGTCAAGAATGATCACTCCTCTTGCTCGGCTCTGGCCTGACTTCCTCTGTACAAGACATCTCGACCGGCGAGCAAGACGACCGAACACCGGCACCGACTCGCTCTCTCTCTCACACACAAGCTCAGAAAGCGACTGCTTCAAGGAGAAGTCGAAGGGAACGTTGCTTTGGAACGTTGCTTTGGAACGTTGCTTTGGAACATTCCTTTGGAACGTTGCTTTGGAACGTTGCTTTGGAACGTTGCTTTGGAACGTTGCTTTGGAACATTGCTTTGGAACATTGCTTTGGAACACTGCTTTGGAACGTTGCTTTGGAACATTGCTTTGGAACGTTGCTTTGGAACGTTGCTTTGGAACATTGCTTTGGAACGTTGCTTTGGAACATTGCTTTGGAACGTTGCTTTGGAACATTGCTTTGGAACACTGCTTTGGAACGTTGCTTTGGAACGTTGCTTTGGAACGTTGCTTTGGAACACTGCTTTGGAACGTTGCTTTGGAACGTTGCTTAGGAACATTGCTTTGGAACATTGCTTTGGAACATTGCTTTGGAACGTTGCTTTGGAACATTGCTTTGGAACATTGCTTTGGAACATTGCTTTGGAACATTGCTTTGGAACGTTGCTTTGGAACATTGCTTTGGAACATTGCTTTGGAACACTGCTTTGGAACATTGCTTTGGAACATTGCTTTGGAACATTGCTTTGGAACATTGCTTTGGAACACTGCTTTGGAACATTGCTTTGGAACATTGCTTTGGAACACTGCTTTGGAACATTGCTTTGGAACATTGCTTTGGAACATTGCTTTGGAACACTGCTTTGGAACATTGCTTTGGAACACTGCTTTGGAACATTGCTTTGGAACATTGCTTTGGAACACTGCTTTGGAACATTGCTTTGGAACGTTGCTTTGAGGAAATGTCGCTTCACTGTGAAATGTGTTGACATCTATATCTTTTCGACAGTTACGAAGTTGATACTTTCTTCTTCTTTCTTCTATTCCATTAATTTCTATTTCATATAATATTTTTTCTTTTCATCTGTGCTTATGCAAATGACAATTCTAAAGGAGATGTCATACCACAAAAGCGTCAAAATAACGCTATACCACAGATTGTTAAGATTGTTAGCAGTACAGTCGACACTCCGGCATCTTTAACATACTCTGGAACGTTTTACTGATTTGAACTGATTTTACATTAGATATTAATAGTAATAATCTATATATGGATTAATTATGCTGTGGTTGGTTTGCTCTCAAAAGCACAACACACAAAACTTTTATACCTGAAGAGAGAGAGAGAGAGAGAGAGAGAGAGAGAGAGAGAGAGAGAGAGAGAGAGAGAGAGAGAGAGAGAGAGAAATGCGTGACTTGTGTCAGCGTTGCTCACGGTGGGGCTCGATCACGACCGAATCCTGGGCTGGGCAGTCGGCCCTCATCCAACCTAGGTGTTGTTCATCCTCCCCTTGAGATCGGTCGATAAACGGGTACCTGGGTTGGGTATGGATATATATATATATATATATATATATATATATATATATATATATATATATATATATATATATATATATATATGCCATTTTGAGGGGAAAAACTTTGAACATTTTTTTTCTCGTATTACATCACCGCCAAATCACGTCTTTCATTATTCATGATACATCTTCATCAAGTGATCCATCATTCATGGCACATTTAATGCAAATTCCTGATATAAATGATTTACCGTCATATCAACTACTAATGTGAGCTCTTCAATATATAATGAGGATTATTTGAATACTGCCCCTTTCCAGCAAACCTAATTTCCATGACCTTAAATATTACTCATATTACGCTGCCTTCTAAAGGCTGCGCTACTTCCAGTGGCAGGGAGACGTAGACTCCTTTGCAGTGAGGTCTTCAACGAGACTGTGCAGCAGCAGATGACGATCCAACACTCCCATATCTTGAATATATATATATATATATATATATATATATATATATATATATATATATATATATATATATATATATATACAAATAGGGATATGTAACCTTTCAAAGCAGGCATACAAAGCCGGTGTCAATAACGCAAAGGTAAATGCACTTTACTCTTTCGTAGAATTTCAAAAGCCGTGGTGCTTAGGGGGGGAGAGAGAGAGAGAGAGAGAGAGAGAGAGAGAGAGAGAGAGAGAGAGAGAGAGAGAGAGAGAGAGAGAGAGAGAGAGAGAGAATAGAGGATCAAAAAATTTCTGCAATTTCAGTATCTCATATTTCATTATCTCACAGTCCGTTGTCCAGTTAGGTAAATATCTTCTCTTTTTCAACACGGTTTAAAATGTTGATTGTGCAAGACCTACACAAACTCATCATCATTAACGCTACAGGCAACATAATTTTTTGTTCTTGCTGGCGGCTGGTGGTTCAGTTTTGGCGGAGGAATCGACTCCCTGTAATAAACTAGGTTGTTTGGTTGTTTGGCCTGTTGGTTGAGAACTGCCAGGGTTGTTAAGGCCGTCTACGTAAAACTACTACATTCCTTCACACCCTGATGCTTTCTTATCAATCCTACGCCTTACTAATGTCTGAAAAGCGCTTCTCTCTCTCTGGGTACAAGCACGGCTTATGGTCCTGATGGCATCCATCCCCGTGTACTGAAAGAGTGTGCCTCTGACCCTACACCTGTGCTTGCTCGTCTATTCCATTTCTGTCTAAAAACCAGACCTTTTCCTCCTTCTTAGATGCATGCGTTGGTAGATCCCATCCATAAGAAGCGTGACCGTTCTAACTCCTCTATCTCTGTGTTGCTCTGACATCAACCATTTCCAACGTCTTTGAATTCCTCCTCACCTCCCATATCCTCAGACATCTTGAGTCTCACAGTCTTCTCTTTCATCACCAGTGTGGCTTCCGTAAGGCGAAACCCACTGGTGATATTCTTTCTTATCTTATTAACGTCTGTTCAGCATCCACGAAACATTTTGGAGAGTTATATGTAGTTATCCTTGACATATTTAAGGCTTTTGACAGGGTGTGGCATCGGGATCTCATCTCTTAAGCTTCCCTCCTCAATCAAAAATTGCCCACAAATCTCCTCTCTCCTTCGATCGTCCTGAAACTCTTGACCCAATGAACATACTTGGTGTTACTGTAACATTCACCTTATCTTGGACACCTCACATTAAAGAAATAGCTAAGTCTGCCTCCAAGAATCTGGGAGTCCTGTATAGATGTCGAAATTTCTTTTTTCCGAACAGTTGCCCCGTTTATACAAAGGACTGATCGGTCCTTATATGGAGTTCTGCTCTCACATCTGGGGTGGCTCTAGCTCTGCATCTTTACTTGGCAGAATTGAGTCGAAAGCGGTCCGACTTACTAACTCTCCCGGGCTAAGTTCAAAAGTTGACCCACTTCCCCCCAAGCCGCAATGTTGGTTCACTTTCCCTCTTCTGTAAGTATTACTTTGGTTTTCACTCTCCAGATCGAGCTGCTTGTGTGCCCCCACCAATAGCTAGACCACGCAACACTCAGCAAGCTGCTGCCTCAGATGATTATCGTGTGGCCGTTGGCAACTCATAAGTGGGCCGTTTTGATAACTGTTTCTTTCCCTACACCTCGAAGCTTTGGAACTCTCTACCTTCTCTTGTCTTTCCCAATAACTATGACCTGGAACATTTTAAAAGACAGGTTTTTCACGTCCTCCAAAATTCGAAAATACTTTCCCATGTCTTTTCTTTCTCCCTCTCATTAACCTCTCAATATTTTCAATTAAAACCCGGTTTTGATGTGGACTTCTGTCCGTGACTGGTGCCTCCAACGTAATAACAAAAACAATAATGGTGTTTGGGGATAATTCTAAGACAATACACACCCTAATCATGCATGTGACCTTCACTAAGGATAATCAAGAAAGATGCTTTACCTTAAAAGAATAAGTCTTATAAAACAAAAGAGTAACATGCAACATCATATTCTCCTCTTCGCTAAAAAGAAAATTAATACTCCATCTTCATGGACGTAGGGTTCAATACTACTAAGTCTTCTAATAGATCCTTCATCTGCTCTTCCATGAGAATTCAAAAAGTCTAACATAGACATGTATTTCATCTTTATTTACCTTCTGTCATATGCAACCATACGCGCAAATGGAGCTGAATATATATATATATATATATATATATATATATATATATATATATATATATATATATATATATATATATACATTTCTCATTACGAAATTTTGTAGCGGTTTGACAGTTATCAAAATTACACACTGCAGATTACATATACCACGAATACATGTAAAACAGAATAGAGGCAAGATCAAAGAGTTACATTCTGACCAAAAAGAAAAAAAAAACAAAGATATTTCGAAATAACTCAGACTACATACAGAAATGGCAGAGAATCACATTAACTTTGGTTAGATATTCTAATTGAAACTGATGTTATATGAATATGCAGGGAGAGTGAGGAACATATAGCAGTGATGTGTAATGCCAAAGGTTATTACATTAATGTGTTGAGATTTGTCGTGCGTATTTCAGGAACATAAAGTAATTCTGTCACATATAATCGCGATCACCTTGATGGAGTCTGCTTTCAAATGTAACTCTTTTCTTTTTTCCATCGATTTCACAAATTTTGATTTCTGATGCATTCTAAATCCTCTTTACGTTTTCTTTTTTTTCCTTAGGTATTAATGCTAATGGGCCTCTCTCTCTCTCTCTCATATATATATATATATATATATATATATATATATATATATATATATATATATATATATATATATATATATATATATTTATATATATATATATATCACACACACACATTTCTTCTCTCTTTTTCAATGTAGTCGGTTTCCTTCTATTCCCAACCTTAACGTAATGTGTGTAATTTCAAAAATCATCAAAACAGAAGACCATGGCTCCAGCATCCTGCTCCAGTCCGGAGCACTGCATGAATATGGAAACCCCCCCTGATAAAAAGCCCCAGCGGTAAGCTAGTACGAAAAGTGTTTCGAAGCAGAATGAAACTGAATCATTACCTACGGACCCAAAAAGTCTGTTCCTCTCCTTTCACAGTAATAATCAAAGAATTATCGTCTTTAAACACATATGATATATATATCCTCTTCTCTCCCTACATAAGATGGTGTATAAATCTAAATAACCGAATGACGTCTTGAATATGCCCGGCCAAGGGCTACTAGATCCTCCGACAATATCGTACAGATACGACTTGATGGTTTCAATACTTTTCTCGTCGATATAAAGACGAGGGGAAATAAAAGTGAGGAACACATCTCTACGGACGCGTACGGAGCTGTCATTCAATGAGGATCTGTGTGGAGTTAAAGCCTTGATGACCCTGCAACATGCAGGAGTGAACGGCAACTAGAAATAGGCCTGTACAGATAAGCTTAGAACAAGTGGGGTTTACGCTTGTTAAGCTTACAGTAAGTGGGATTTATGCTTGTTAACGACCTGTTTCAAGTGCGATGACAAAGTCTTTGTTACAGTTCCACGACTTCAAGGCAGGGGAGAGAGAGAGAGAGAGAGAGAGAGAGAGAGAGAGAGAGAGAGAGAGAGAGAGAGAGAGAGAGAGAGAGAGAGAGAGAGAGAGAGAGAGAGAGGGGGGGGGGAGGGAGGGGGGGGGGAGGGAGGGAGGGAGGATGAGGAGGAGAGAGAGAGAGAGAGAGAGAGAGAGAGAGAGAGAGAGAGAGAGAGAGAGAGAGAGAGAGAGACGAACTACAATTACCTACGGCGAGATCTTGTTCGAATGCCTGCAGGTTGGCACGTAGCGCTCACTGCACGTCTTGGCTGTTGAAATATATCGTGTCCCCCTCCGACGCCTCCACACGTCTTGTACGCAAACCGTCAGTTCGAGTTGCATCTGGGACTGACCTCGACCATAAATCAAGTTTTCTATTAAATGTTTCTGTCGTCACTCCATGTATTTTGGTCATTCCTGGTCCAGATATCGAACTGAGTAAAATCTTTCCAACTTCTTTTTGAAGGACACTCGGTATATATTCGTGAAATCTTTTTATCATTAAGTTTTTAGAATTATATATCAGACTTAATGGTTGTGTGTCTTTCTTGCTAAGACGCTTCCATGTTTAAAACATCATTTTTTATGCCTTCCATTTTCTGTCCTGCATATATTACCATGTGCCTCATTCTTCAACTTACTGACCTTTAAAGTTCAAACTACTTCAACTTCTCGTCACAGTTCGTGTGTCCCAAACATCACTGCCTTTGTTTACAAAGTTTCTGTACTTTTTTTTTATTCTATCTCGTTCATTTCAATATGTTTGACTGATGACCGTAAGATAACATTACACATCTCTCGCTACACGTCCTGTTGCTCACGTAAGATTGCGCGACACATATTCCTTCATACATACGTCATCTGATCACGTAAGGGCGCTGCTTCCCCAGTCCATTCTTTCGCAAGTTCCGAAAAGAGGTTCTTCTCTCGGTAGTTCCTGGATAAGTTCTTCCAAGGGAAGGAGGTTCTTTCTCTGGTCAATTCGGACTCGGAGTACAGAGCAGGGCCAGGCGATGAGTTACGCTAAGGACACTGGTGGAAACTCTGGAACTCCTGCTCTTGTCAATCACCTTCGAGACACAGATGGCCGAAGTTCCCTCTTCCTACCTCACCTCACCAAGACGTTCTTCCTCCATTTTCACGAGTGGAACGGAGTCCCTCATCCTCATTTGAGTGAGGAGGAGGAGGAGGAGGAGAAGGAGCTACCATACTCACCTTGCGTAGGAGGTCTTCTATCCTCACCTGAGAGGGGGAGGTAATCAAGGTGAACTGACTCAAGTGTGATGAGGAAGTGTCTGGAGCACCGTGCCAGCCAGGGAGGTAAGGTACCCGAGTACTCTCGTATGGTGTGGGTCCTGACGACAAGCGCTGCTTTCTCTTTGGGTACAGGTTCGTCTTTCATTTTCTTAAGAATAAAAAAAAACACCAACGTACCAAAGTGAAGATACCCCAGGTACCCTATACCGAAATGGCGTTGTTTCTACGTCCACGATTCATGCTTAAAAGGCTATAAAGTTGGTAGTTGAGTTACGATATACAATTGGGCTATAACCTTCTCAACGCAGATTACAGCGGGGGATTAAATCTGGCTTCCATTATTGCCAGCGAATTACTCGGTTGAAACCATAATTCTCTCATCCTTAGCTGTACTCTGGAAGGAAAATAAGACAAATAATGACCTGCCAGTTTTTGGGATTAATTTGATCTCATTGTTCCCACGACGCGCCGGGATAACGGACATCAGACAATGAACTTTTCGAAATCTTAGCAATTTCTTCGATAAAGTTGATCTTCAATTTAATCTCACAACTGCTTCTTTCCACTTTCGATCTGCTTTTCTAAAGCCACACAATAGTTAAGGTGCATTTCGCACACAACTGGCGTAAGTGAACTTCCAGTACGAGTGATATATAAACTTGCATTACAAATGTGCACGACGATATATATATATATATATATATATATATATATATATATATATATATATATATATATATAGAAAGAGAGAGAGAGAGAGAGAGAGAGAGAGAGAGAGAGAGAGAGAGAGAGAGAGAGAGAGAGAGAGAGAGAGAGAGAGAGAGAGTCAATATCTTACCACATGTTATTGCTTCACGTACACGTGAACACAATGAACCACAGCTCGAAAAATGAAGCAACTCGAAAGGAATTTAGAGGAGGAAGAGGAGGAGGAGGAGGAGAGGGGTATCAGAATGGCAATAAAAGTCGCTTCAAATACTACACCAGAGATGTGACGAAGGCATGAATGACTCAGAACTGAGTCATCACTGCAGATGTTGCAGATTAAACCAACAGTACGCTTATGTACGGATGCTAAGCAAAGTGTAAGGCGATAACAGATACGCAAAACCATCTACGAATAAGGGCAGAGCGATAAACCAGAGTGGAAGACAGTAACGGTCGACATCAAAACGAAAGAGAGGATTGTGGTGTCTGTGGAGTGCAGACTGGGTTAATGTGAGTATTGCTCCTTCATACCAAGAAAGGTTATCTTGATACTAACATCAAATCTTGATAACAAAATGTCCACTTGTCCTCTTCTAGCGACTTATACGAGACACGACTTTGTAACACAGACAGTAGAGATATGCCACACTCGACCGTAACACTGAAAGCAGAGATATCTGACACGGCAGTAACACAAAGCAATGTAACACGACCGTAACACAAAGCAATGTAACACGACCGTAACACAAAGCAATGTAAGACGACCGTAACACAAAGCAATGTAAGACGACCGTAACACAGAGAGAGCAGAGATCTATGGTGAGGGAGGGGTTGGGCCATTTCTTTCGTCTGTTTCCTTGCGCTACCTCGCAAACGCGGGAGACAGCGACAAAGCAAAATAAATATATAAATAAAATATATATATATATATATATATATATATATATATATATATATATATATATATATATATATATATATATACATATATATATCACCTGTCAAGACAAGCAGGCACATCACAGTTATATTACTCGGTGAGGGCACAGAAATTACAGGTATTCCACGCATCATGTTTTGAGTTATATTTCTCCTCACAGTCCGGGTATATTTCATGACAAATATATATCTCAAACTCTCCGTCAGAAATGACACCAGCTGTGTTATGAAAGCAGCGGGTTTACCGCCTGACAGAGAAAACATACGTGTAGGTTGATAACGAATAGTCTGGTCCTTGTAATAATAAATTCAAGAGTGCAAACCAACGTAAGTCAAGGTCAGAGGTCATACATATTGGAGAACTTCAACCCTGACAGACGAGAGCAGACAAAACTCCGTGTTAATCATGAGTTCACGTTGACCTCACCTCATAATGAGAAAATATGAGTCGGTATGTAGCTACGTGTTTCATAAAACAGAATCACATTCAACACGCTAAGCTTAATAGGTCCCCCGGTTTTTTTTTTATATGTTAGCTGAGATGGCAATGGAAACTGAATGCCGTAATCAAAGCTATTCACACACACACACACACACACACACACACACACACACACTCTCTCTCTCTCTCTCTCTCTCTCTCTCTCTCTCTCTCTCTCTCTCTCTCTCTATCTATCTATCTATCTATCTATCTATCTCTATATACATAAACTCGGTATTAATGTAAGACTCTAACTTGGAAACCCCTCAGAACGGAACTCAGACGAATTTTCTCATATACTAAGAAAAAAAAAGTTACTGTGGTCTCTTGTCTGCGACGCAGCTGCTCCTGGCATAACTTAAGGATGATAGATTAAACTTTTATGTCCAATATTTACCTCAAAATGTCACAGTAGATTACCAACTACAGATACATCACGTGTTACTGATAATAAATTGGTTTTTCATCTTTCTTTGCTGCTATTATCCAGTCCTTTGTACACCAGAAGCTCCTCAGTATGTGAGTGGGAGTTCAAAAGGACTCAGGTGGTCACAGATGGTCTTTGTCAAGACTGCCAGCGGCCTGATGAGGATGGCATACAATGATATAAACTGTCAAAACGACTCATTACGTACGTTTAAGATCTTTCGTATAATCAATCTACTTAGATATACGACGTGCATATAATATATGAATTTCAGGTACCATATTACTAAGAAGGTGTTTAGCCCTCTATTGCACGATATATTTGGTCCTATTTTTCCACAAAGACATGATTCTTTTTAGTGTGTATCCATAGCCTTGCCCACGAGTCAAATGAGTAACTTCTCGAGAGAGAAAGACGCAAACTTTCTGTTTCGCTCGTAAGCAGCTATCTTAATTATGCTAAGTTCCGGCAAACGTGTTCACAAAAACAGTGGAACCTGTCTTGTGCTAAATGATCAACACGTAGGAAGGTCCCACCAGAAGCTAAAACAACTGAGAGTCGTAGAAACCCGATCAACGTACTCAGGGAAATGTAACCTCATCACTTATAGTCCAGGTCGAGTGGTACCCTCCTCCGCAAGCACACTAAGGGATTGAAGCCTATCTTTGGGTGCTGTTGAAAACCCAATTCGCATCCTATTGTCCAGGCGATGTTCCTTTGTCAGCCAAGCTGCTGGTCTGACCGGAGCCTTTCGTAATTCCGGGTGATCATGGCGCATTACGGCGCCAATCTCATCTCGACTGTGAATCGCTTTTTATCACAAATGGCGTCTGATCATCTGATCACCTTCGGATCAAGGGAGGAAGGAAGAGAGAGAGAGAGAGAGAGAGAGAGAGAGAGAGAGAGAGAGAGAGAGAGAGAGAGAGAGAGAGAGAGAGAGAGAGAGAGAGGAAGAGAGAAGACTTGTCAATATATCACAACAGACCGAGAGAAGGGAGAATTGCAGCCGACTCCTCAGAGAGCAAGAGCGAGCGCACCGGCTGTATTAATCACAACAGACCTGCACCTTCGTCTTCCCCAAAGCTGAGGGGATTACAGGGCCGCCACCACTCACTGGCTAACTCGCCTAGGGATTGTGAGGAAGGAGCAGGGGGATTTGGTGGGGGAAGTACTATGGCCTTTGGAGGAGGAAGGAACAAACACTGGGGGAAGTACTAGGTAGATGTGGGTAAGTAGATAGACGGTGACTTGTCGAAGCATAGGAGGCATTTGAGGTGAAGTAGGCAGTACCAGTAAAGGTACGAGAGTACCAGGTGCCGTGGAGGAATACAAGGCGAGGTGAAGGTGGGTACCGTGTGACTTGGATACGAACCTGTGAAGCCAGGGGGGAAGGTACCAAGATTTGTAGAATACCACCATGTGGAGAAAGAGAGAGGTTCTCTAGGGGTACCAATGGGTTAGTATAGTGGACCAAAATCTCACGGGGGGAGATATTACCAGCTGGGAGTTGGGGGAGGGGGGTGTATAGACTATCACTGAAATTGAGACGATATGAATAATATCGTTATCATGACTGTAATTACAAAGCAACTACCGGGGTGATTAGTGACAGTCTGGGAGTACCAGCTACGTTTGGGGAGAAGAAGAGGGTATGAGGGAGTATTAGGGGGAAGTGTGGGAGAATTCTAGTCATTGTGGGGAAAATATCCCACACTGTGGGAAAGCCTCACCTACTGTGGGAACGTCTCAGAGGAATACCATGGGTTGTAGTGAGGCATCAGAGGTTGTGGAAGATTAGCAACGCCTGTGGGAGGGGAGTCTTGTGAGGGTGTTGAGGGGAGATGTAGGGAGGGGCAGTGTTGAGGGGAGATGTAGGGAGGGGCAGTGTTGAGGGGAGATGTAGGGAGGGACAGTGTTGAGGGGAGATGTAGGGAGGGGCGGTGTTGAGGGGAGATGTAGGGAGGGGCGGTGTTGAGGGGAGATGTAGGGAGGGGCAGTGTTGAGGGGAGATGTAGGGAGGGGCAGTGTTGAGGGGAGATGTAGGGAGGGGCAGTGTTGAGGGGAGATGTAGGGAGGGGCAGTGTTGAGGGGAGATGTAGGGAGGGGCAGTGTTGAGGGGAGATGTAGGGAGGGGCAGTGTTGAGGGGAGATGTAGGGAGGGGCGGTGTTGAGGGGAGATGTAGGGAGGGGCGGTGTTGAGGGGAGATGTAGGGAGGGGCAGTGTTGAGGGGAGATGTAGGGAGGGGCAGTGTTGAAGGGAGATGCAGGGAGGGGTGCTAACACAAGCTATACACGAGTGTTAATAATGAGGTGCTGGTGTAGTGTCGAGCCTCCGGCCACATCTGGGGTGTAGAAATGACGAAATATATATACATATATACACGGCATAAGTCTAGTGCCGTAGTAAACAGACAAACCCTACTGGAAGGTATAAATATACACCAATTTGGTGCTAATGTTGTATATTGCACTGATATAGTGATGTTGCATATATATATATATATATATATATATATATATATATATATATATATATATATATATATATATATATATATATATATATATATATATATATATATATATATATATATATTATATATATTATATATATTATATATATATTTTTTTTTTTTTTTTTTTTTTTTTTTTTTATACTTTGTCGCTGTCTCCCGCGTTTGCGAGGTAGCGCAAGGAAACAGACGAAAGAAATGGCCCAACCCCCCCCATACACATGTACATACACACGTCCACACACGGAAATATACATACCTACACAGCTTTCCATGATTTCCCCCGGACGCTTCACATGCCTTGATTCAATCCACTGACAGCACGTCAACCCCTGTATACCACATCGCTCCAATTCACTCTATTCCTTGCCCTCCTTTCACCCTCCTGCATGTTCAGGCCCCGATCACACAAAATCCTTTTCACTCCATCTTTCCACCTCCAATTTGGTCTCCCTCTTCTCCTCGTTCCCTCCACCTCCGACACATATATCCTCTTGGTCAATCTTTCCTCACTCATTCTCTCCATGTGCCCAAACCATTTCAAAACACCCTCTTCTGCTCTCTCAACCACGCTCTTTTTATTTCCACACATCTCTCTTACCCTTACGTTACTTACTCGATCAAACCACCTCACACCACACATTGTCCTCAAACATCTCATTTCCAGCACATCCATCCTCCTGCGCACAACTCTATCCATAGCCCACGCCTCGCAACCATACAACATTGTTGGAACTACTATTCCTTCAAACATACCCATTTTTGCTTTCCGGGATAATGTTCTCGACTTCCACACATTTTTCAAGGCTCCCAAAATTTTCGCCCCCTCCCCCACCCTATGATCCACTTCCGCTTCCATGGTTCCATCCGCTGACAGATCCACTCCCAGATATCTAAAACACTTCACTTCCTCCAGTTTTTCACCATTCAAACTCACCTCCCAATTGACTTGACCCTCAACCCTACTGTACCTAATAACCTTGCTCTTATTCACATTTACTCTTAACTTTCTTCTTCCACACACTTTACCAAACTCCGTCACCAGCTTCTGCAGTTTCTCACATGAATCCGCCACCAGCGCTGTATCATCAGCGAACAACAACTGACTCACCTCCCAAGCTCTCTCATCCCCAACAGACTTCATACTTGCCCCTCTTTCCAAGACTCTTGCATTTACCTCCCTAACAACCTCATCCATAAACAAATTAAACAACCATGGAGACATCAAACACCCCTGCCGCAATCCTACATTCACTGAGAACCAATCACTTTCCTCTCTTCCTACACGTACACATGCCTTACATCCTCGATAAAAACTTTTCACTGCTTCTAACAACTTGCCTCCCACACCATATATTCTTAATACCTTCCACAGAGCATCTCTATCAACTCTATCATATGCCTTCTCCAGATCCATAAATGCTACATACAAATCCTTTTTCCTATATATATATATATATATATATATATATATATATATATATATATATATATATATATATATATATATATATATATATATTTTCTTTCTTTCATACTATTCGCCATTTCCCGCATTAGCGAGGTAGCGTTAAGAACAGAGGACTGGGCCTTTGAGGGAATATCCTCACCTGGCCCCCTTCTCTGTTCCTTCTTTTGGAAATTTAAAAAAAAAATGAGAGGGGAGGATTTCCAGCCTCCCGCTCCCTTCCCTTTTAGTCGCCTTCTACGACACGCAGGGAATACGTGGGAAGTATTCTTTCTCCCCTATCCCCAAGGATATGATAGAGTTGATAGAGATGCTCTGTGGAAGGTATTAAGAATATATGGTGTGGGAGGCAAGTTGTTAGAAGCAGTGAAAAGTTTTTATCGAGGATGTAAGGCATGTGTACGTGTAGGAAGAGAGGAAAGTGATTGGTTCTCAGTGAATGTAGGTTTGCGGCAGGGGTGTGTGATGTCTCCATGGTTGTTTAATTTGTTTATGGATGGGGTTGTAAGGGAGGTAAATGCAAGAGTCCTGGAAAGAGGGGCAAGTATGAAGTCTGTTGGGGATGAGAGAGCTTGGGAAGTGAGTCAGTTGTTGTTCGCTGATGATACAGCGCTGGTGGCTGATTCATGTGAGAAACTGCAGAAGCTGGTGACTGAGTTTGGTAAAGTGTGTGGAAGAAGAAAGTTGAGAGTAAATGTGAATAAGAGCAAGGTTATTAGGTACAGTAGGGGTGAGGGTCAAGTCAATTGGGAGGTGAGTTTGAATGGAGAAAAACTGGAGGAAGTGAAGTGTTTTAGATATCTGGGAGTGGATCTGTCAGCGGATGGAACCATGGAAGCGGAAGTGGATCATAGGGTGGGGGAGGGGGCGAAAATTTTGGGAGCCTTGAAAAATGTGTGGAAGTCGAGAACATTATCTCGGAAAGCAAAAATGGGTATGTTTGAGGGAATAGTGGTTCCAACAATGTTGTATGGCTGCGAGGCGTGGGCTATGGATAGAGATGTGCGCAGGAGGATGGATGTGCTGGAAATGAGATGTTTGAGGACAATGTGTGGTGTGAGGTGGTTTGATCGAGTAAGTAACGTAAGGGTGAGAGAGATGTGTGGAAATAAAAAGAGCGTGGTTGAGAGAGCAGAAGAGGGTGTTTTGAAATGGTTTGGGCACATGGAGAGAATGAGTGAGGAGAGATTGACCAAGAGGATATATGTGTCGGAGGTGGAGGGAACGAGGAGAAGAGGGAGACCAAATTGGAGGTGGAAAGATGGAGTGAAAAAGATTTTGTGTGATCGGGGCCTGAACATGCAGGAGGGTGAAAGGAGGGCAAGAAATAGAGTGAATTGGAGTCATGTGGTATACAGGGGTTGACGTGCTGTCAGTGGATTGAAGCAAGGCATGTGAAGCGTCTGGGGTAAACCATGGAAAGCTGTGTAGGTATGTATATTTGCGTGTGTGGACGTGTGTATATACATGTGTATGGGGGGGGGTTGGGCCATTTCTTTCGTCTGTTTCCTTGCGCTACCTCGCAAACGCGGGAGACAGCGACAAAGTATAAAAAAAAAAAAAAAAAAAAAAAAAAAAAAAAATATATATATATATATATATATATATATATATATATATATATATATATATATATATATATATATATATATATTTGCACGCATCATATATCTTGGGATATACTTGGTCGAATTTTAGTATAACCCAGTCACCCTTATCTCATAAATTTAGAGGACTTTGTTGGAACATATTTCACAAAAATTGCCAAGCCAATTTGAGGGGAGGCCCACGATCTATTTTAATTGGAAACGAATAATACCAAGTTTTTATTCACTTTGAAATATTATTATAATTAATGTACGCCGAATGGTTTCATTTCCCTATATAATTTCTGTATAGAAAACTGGAAATTCCCCAATCCATAAGTGAAAGGCTGCTGAATATGTGGAAGGGCACTTCGAAAAGTGATTTTTTCCCGAAGCGTATTTAGAATATCGTTTCCCAGATTTTAGCCAGTCAAGACTGTGTTCATTAGCTGTCATCTTCCCTGAGTCAGCTTGTGGCGTTCTGTGCGGGAAAACTGGTGTACTTCGTTGTAAAGCCATAGTACAACACATGAAAATTCTATTATGAACGGGAACCTTCTATGTCTGTTGAATCAGTTTCCTGTCTATACGAGCCTGATGTAGTAGATCAGAATCGAGGATGATTCAAGACAAGACACTTTTCCTTTGAAGGACAACAGTAGAGGATGTCAGTGTCCCACACAGCAAACCAGCTCTGATGATGTCTTCCAGTGTGAGGTCACCTTCCTCCTTCCATCCCCCCTATATCACAGCGACCTTGAAACTTAAATTGTTGGGTTCTGTCTCTAAAAAAGATATTATCCAACTCTCTACCTCTGACACAGGACAAGACCCATTTATAAGTGCAACATTTCCGCTGCTTATGCACGACATCTCCAGAGTTTACTACCATTACCTTTCCTAAACGCAGCGAGTTACACTAAGCTAGATTCCCGAAGGCTGCGGTTGTATTCGGTAATCAATTACAATTAACTGCCATTTTGGCGTGGCGTAGTTCCCTTCTGGCACCAGAGGAGTAATTAGCATCTTTCCTTTCAGAGCCGTGAATGTTGATTATTCATAACTGGTAATGCGGTGCTCACAAGGGAGCAAGCAGGAGTTGCAATAGGAATGAGAGGAGCGTCTATGCAAATGCATCGCGAATGATGTTTGCTTGACGATGAAGTGGGTCTCTGGCGGCTTACGTCGAGAACTGCAGAGAATACATATGAGTGTGTGTGTGTGTGTATGTGTGTGTGTGTGTGTGTGTGTGTGTTATCAACTACCTGTGTGTGTGTTTCGGTGAGAGAGTTTTCTTACACTGGCATCGCCCGGCATCTTAATATGTCTTAATATGTCTTTATTCCTATGTGCGTTGTCTTTATTCCTATGTACGTATTCGCACACGCATATTTCTCCTTACAGTACACAGGTACATCACCCACCAAGATACAATGATACATCTCAACACCGGAATATTCTTCCCTGGGTCACAATTATTCGCCACACCACGTCCTACACCACGTCTGAGTTATACATTACCCCACAGCTCTGGTATATTGCACGACATATGTGTCGCATATCCTTCGTTGGAATGGCTAAACAGTTCGCTTTTCTCTCATCAAAGGTAGTTCGCTGGTTGATCATCCGACAGAGAAAAGTGATGGAGGCGTCGCGGATGAAATGAATAATAATTCAGTCACATAAACTTCAGTAAGTCAGAGGACGAGAATACGAATTATTCATGACAGATGAAAGGTGACGATAATCTTGTTCGAGCAGGTCGACAATAATTTACTTCAGCAATATCAAAGTAATCGCGCTATGATACACTCTGTAAAACAATATCATAAACAATATTTTCCTTTCAAAATTGTTCACTGTTTCTTAATTGAGTCAGGTAGCGCTAGGAACAAATGAAACAAGAGTCTCATTTGCTTACATCCACGACATATACAGTGCACCAAAATCATAGCCCGCTAACCTCAGCCAGGTTCAACCGAATGATAGCACGTCGCCCCCCATATATCACATCCTTCCAATTTGCACTACACCAAGCACGCATATGATCCTGCTGAGGCCTCTTTTACTCCATACTTGGTCTCCTCCTTTACCTCTTACCCCTTCCACTTCTCCCACGTCGATTTCTGATCAGCTCCCTCAATCAGATTGCTCCTACTACCCCAACTCGCTCGCTCTTTAAACTGTCATTCCATAAGGGATCAATCCTACACACATGAAGTACTGCCCTGAGAGGAATTCATTTCCAACACATCCACTTTCTCCCTTTTTTTCTGCTCATCCATCCTCTCTCTCCCTTTTCCTCTGAATCCAAAGCCCAATACAGAACTATACTATATCTTTCAACCACGCTCATTTTAGGCAGAAGAGACAATGAGCTCTCCTTTTACATACATTCATCAATGCACCTAAACCCTTTGCCCCCTGAACCACCCTATGAGTCACCTCAGCTCTTGTGGTTCCATCCGCTGCCATGCCACTTTCCAGGTACCTAAAGCACTACGCTTCTTCCAGGTTCTAATCCCCTCAAACTCACGTTCACCCCGCCCTGTCTCATCTCAATACTTTACTTTTATCAACTCTCAAAGCCCTCCTTTCACACACACACCCACACACACTATAATTCGGGCATCAGCTTCTACAGTTTCTCTAACGACTCAGCCACAAGAACAATGTCTTCTGCAACCGACTCACCGCCGAGGCAACTAATAACTCAAAGATGTTGATGTGATATTTTTGCAGAGATTCATTAGAAGAAAATAAGAAAAAAAAAATTACGGGAAAATAGTGCTATCTTTACTGAAGAATGTACCTCTACCCGGAAGGGTCTGAAGATGGACGCTACGCGCGTTATCAAGGCATCTTGGTAATTCATATCTCCCCTGCTCTTGTGTAGGGATGATACGCCACCTCAGATCTACCGGGGGTTTGGGAGGAACTGAGATGAATTCTTACCTCCAGGACGTCGAAGCTTCAGGGTCGAGAGAGAGAGAGAGAGAGAGAGAGAGAGAGAGAGAGAGAGAGAGAGAGAGAGAGAGAGAGAGAGAGAGAGAGAGAGAGAGAGAGGACGCTTATATACGTTACGTTCTGGGTCAGATGGAATGGAGTAGAGGAGGAAAGATGACGCATCGTCCCCCAACCTTTAAAAAAAATTTTTGACTCTGGGTGACTATTATTACCCGCGAATTCTATATCATACATTTCTATGTGTTTCCTTTCCTGACCCTGTGGCCAGGTTCTGTACTACGTGTACCTGAAGATGTATCATTATGCCACGGATGTGACGAGGAAATTAAATCATTTCCGCCACACAAGTATTGGCATACTTAAGGAATGATGAACAGGTTGTTGTTTACGTCCTACACTTCCATCACATTCTTACTATATATATATATATATATATATATATATATATATATATATATATATATATATATATATATATATACATATATATTGGAAAGGATCACAACTGAGCGCGTGATCAAGTATATTCCCACAAGTCCAAGGGGAGATACAAGAAATATGTCATACATTTCTTGCTTGCATCTCCCTGATGATGTGATTATTACACGAAAGTGCACTTGGGAACTTACCGTGTTTCCTATTTCACTCATTACCAGTAATCTTCATTACGATAACGTCTGATGAACTTCGTGAAACATGTAACATAAACTATTCAAGACCCATGGAGACCTTGAATAGAGTGTAATACTCAATAATTGTAACCTCATTACTTGCTCTTCAGGTCGTATAGAATCCTACCTTGCAAGCAACCAGAGGATTCGATTCTGTCCTCGAGAATGGCAAGCTGAAAGCTCCATTTCGTGTCCTTTTGTCCAGGCGATGCTCCTGTGTCCGCCAGCCAGTTGCTGGCTCGATCGGAACCCTCCGTAAACCCGAGTTATCAAGGAGCATTAATGGAACGAATCGAATTTCTGCTGTGCCAAAAAAAAAAAAAGAAAAAGAAAAACTCGGAATCCCATCCGATGTTCGATCATTTCATCAACCCTGGAGAGAGAGAGAGAGAGAGAGAGAGAGAGAGAGAGAGAGAGAGAGAGAGAGAGAGAGAGAGAGAGAGAGAGAGAGAGAGAGAGAGAGAGACCTGTGAGGACTGAGGCAGCGGCTGGATTAATCACTAGAGAGGGAGGGATCTGCACCTTCGTCTTCCTTAGGGCTAGGGGGATTTACGTTGCTGCCACCGCTCACTGACATGACTCCACCTGGGACTGTGAGGAGGAGGAGGAGGGAAGAGTAGGGTACCTTCAGGGGAAGCACTTAGGGGCCTTAGGGAAGGCTGGGGAAAGTCCCAAGGGCTGTGGGTTGTGTATCATGAGCCTTAGGGAAACGTGAAGGGGACTGTTACGATGTAACGGGATCAGTGAGGATGTAACAGAGGCCCCTGGGGCAGTAACAGATACGTGCACGAGTGGTTGTGACAGCCAAGTACCGACAAGCGTCCTTGAGAGGGTCCTCTACGACTTGGATGGGTACCCGGTGTCACAGTGACGAGCTCATTCGGTGTAGTAGGACTACCAGGAGGCATGGAAGGATACCAAAATCCTGTGCAGGATCTGTAGTAGTCCCATCGCCTGTGGGGAGGACCTGAGACTCGAGGGAGGAGCTGTGGCTATGGGGAGGCTGGAGGATACCAAACGCTGGATGGCATGATCAGGTGTGTAGACAGATACGAGGACTGAGGACTAGGAACTCCTGGATGACATTGATAAGTATGTCTTGAGGACGAGATGTCGGTGTGAGGTGGTTGGATCGAGCGGTTAACAAAAGGCGCAGGGGGTGATTAGGAGGAATATGTGCCAGTTGCTTCGAGTATCAGCAAAAGGCACGACACACCACCAATATAACAAGATCGCTCAGAACTCTGATCGAAAAGCAAACGAGGCTACGAACTCAGGTCAGCAAAGGTGCAACAGTTAAAGTTGAAATGACTATTCTCCTTGTGGGCGTCCGGTGGCACCAATACCCATGCATAAATTATATACAGTGCTATATCGACTGTGGGTCATTCACAGATGTTCTTTCTCTTTGCAGGATATTACTTCTTCTGGGGAATCTTACGGGGAGCCAGTTGTAAACTTTCTTACAACTTAATTTTCCTGTTTTTTGGGGTCAGCTCAGCTCATCACTAATGTGAAACAGACTCAAAGACACTAGAGGGTCGAGGCAACGCCCTCTCCTAATCAGCGACAGATAAATTGCCATCCTAACGTCACTTGTACCTTTCCTCCGGCAGAAAATGAGGAATTAGTATCTTTCCTTTGGAGGTTATGAACGCTGCATATTCATAGGTGGTAACGCGGTGCTGAAAAGGGATGCAAGCAGGAGTTGCGTGTGGAATGAGAGACGAGGGTATGTTAAATGTATAGTGAGTGATGCTTGCTTGTTAATGAGGCGCGTCTCAGACGGCATAAGTCGGAAATTATGATGTAAGATATGTATGTACGTATACATGATTCATTCTCTCTTCTGGCAGTAAGCCAGCACTTCAGTGTGGCTGTCGAGTTTCACTCCGGTGGCCCAACCTGTTGTCTTTTCTCTCCGCCACACTCACACAAGGACTGCTGGCATGCCCAGATATGTGTTTTCCAAGGACATGAAAGTAATTGAATAATTAGCGTTGTATACACTTAATTGCTCCTTTTCAATGACTCACTTGCTGTCGGGTTAGCTCCTGAGTCGGGAAAGTTTGCCAATGTAACACTAATATTCAGTTAAGGTAATATGTTCGTACCTATGAAATTATCGACCAATCAACTGAACGTATGGAGTTTGCAAACTTATGAAAACCACCTTTCTACACAGGACTAAGTCATTCAGAGGCTCACCATTTCATTAACAACCTTCAGCATGATTTTCGATGAAATCGTTCATATCTGACAAATCCATCTGATTTTCTAATGGCATTATAGTCATGTATGATGAAAGCACAGCAGTTGATGTCGTTCATTTAGATTTGTCACGTATCAAAGATTTTCAAGCAAAAGTTAAGTCACATGGTTGTACTCTAGGGGTTAAGAGTTTGGTTGACTCACCATCAACAAATAGTAAATATCGATCCAGCTTTAGAATGGTTAGACGTAACAAGTGGCGTACCACAGGGACCAATCTTGGGCCCAGTTCTCTTTACCATTAAGGATACTGACGAAGGACGAAGTTTTAAGATATCGAAACTCGCAGAAGACACTAAGCAGGGACATAAATACATGACGGAAAGTAAGCTTCTACAGCTTCGGATAGAGAGAGGCAAAATGATTGGACCGCGTTCAGTAGTGGAAAATGAAATTGAATACCGGTAAGCGCGAAGTCTGACACATCGGTGATACAAAACGAAAGGCAAGCTACATTATGAACTCTGTCGAGTTACAAAAGGGAAATGAGGAGAGGGGTTTAGGTGTCATAATCTCTGGTGATTTAGAGCCAAGTAAGGAGGCAGAGAAGTAGTAATAAAAGTGAACAACATTCGTGGACTGATAGATAAGACTTTCGAAGTCATCCTCACGCTGTGCCAATTCACGTCTGAGTCCCCACGACTTGAGCACCGAGTCACCTTTCCCTCACCCAACCTGGATGAAGGTAAAAAAGAAACGAGAGGGAACAGAGGCGAACAAACCAGAATGACTTACAGACAAAGGAAGCAAATCCTATGAGAGCCAACTGTACGAGATACGCTTACTAAGCTCAACAACAAAGATTAAAAGGAAGTTAAAAGAGGCACTTAAATACAGGTATTCAGAATTATCACACGGTTTCATAATCTCGCTCTTAAGCACCTGCTTAAGGCTAAACATGTACCATTTCACTCTCAGTAATGGATACAAACTCGTGGACAACGCGTTAAATCTACCGAAGTGAAGGACATATATATATTTTCTAAAGAGTTATTACCTTAATGCATTTAGGAGTAAACTTGATAGATGCTTCACTTCATATCTACGAGCAATGCTATACTCGCCACTTCCTCGTACGTAAACTTAGTAGAAAGATCGTTCCATTTCGATGAGACTTTGACCTCAGGACATGCACATAGGAGGTGACGGGGCGGACATACAAGCTAGGATGAGTTAAAAGAAATAATCCTGAGCCAGACAGGAATATCCTTTGAAGGTAATTCGACCTCGATCGTCAAGTACATCGCTACTCCTTACCACTGCCAGGCAATGATCACACACACACACACGCACACACACACACACACACACACACACACACACACACACACATCACAATACACATGAATGTTCTTCACCTCGAGAGAGAGAGAGAGAGAGAGAGAGAGAGAGAGAGAGAGAGAGAGAGAGAGAGAGAGAGAGAGAGAGAGAGAGAGAGAGAGAGACATGTTCATCACAGGTACGTTTTTAAGAACCTCACATGTCATGTCCCTCACAACGGTAGATTTATCTTTCTCATTCCGGTGGAGGTAAGAGTCCTCATTTGCATTCGTCATCTCGGTACATTTGTGTATATATACTGCATGTATACTCACTATCATGTATACTCACCATCATGTATACTCGCTATCATCTATACTCACCATCATGTATTACTCACCATCATGTATACTCACCATCATGTATACTCGCTATCATCTATACTCACCATCATGTATTACTCACCATCATGTATGGTAGCTACCATGTATATTCACCATCATTAAGGTACTACATTATTAAGCTGTCTACTGCTGTATTGCTGTATCCTTAACCTCGACACATGCATGTTTCTGGTGACGGTGCGAAGGAAACTACTGTAAGCGCCACACATTTCTAACTGTGGGACTTAGTCAACGCCACACATTTCTCTCTCACTTTGCTACTTAGTAGTTAACGCTGTATATTTCTCACTACGGTGCTCTCAACACCGTCGAGCTATATCAAGTGTACCTCAATACGACACAAGAGAGAGACATAGTCCTCACCGAGAGAGAGAGAGAGAGAGAGAGAGAGAGAGAGAGAGAGAGAGAGAGAGAGAGAGAGAGAGAGAGAGAGAGAGAGAGAATTTCTCACTGCAGTATCCGTTCCATTACTCATCAGGGCTGGGTGGGAGGGAGTGTGCGTCCATGAAAATGTATGTTGCCTGCACATCACACGGAAATATATAACCTTTTTTTTTTTCTCTCTACTTTAAAGGCACTTGGTTAATTTCCTGACGGAGAAAAATGACGTTTAAAAATGAATTTAGTTGGAGCTTTGAATGATGATTCAAGCACAAAAAAAAAAAAACCTTACCCAGTCTAGGTCAAAGGTCACGTATATCAAGCAAGCGAGTGTACGCAGACACAACGCTATAGTCTTACTTCTACAGGAGATACGACCAGTTCCATATTTACAGAATTTAAACAGCAGTTTAATCAATTTATCCAGTGATGATCATAATCTCGTCTTTTGTTGACAAATATTCGATTTGAACCACGACATTTCCTGAATAGAAAACGACAAGTGTTATCTTTAATGACCACGTCCTTTTAAACGAATGCAAACGACGCCATTAAGGCATCTTGGTTCCCCCCCCCTCTCTCTCTCTCTCTCTCCCCCGTTCTTGCGTAGTGACGATACGCCACCACAAAGACGCCAAGGGAGGTTGAGACAGACAGGGGGGAAGACTTAGGTCTTGGACTTCCAAGGTTTGAAGGGGCACTAGGGAGGAAGAGGAGACGCCCTTACATATGAAGATGTGAGGGAATCATGCAGCGTTATCATACTCCAGGTATGATAAAGGACGTCGTAATTCTATTATCATACTCCAGGTATGATAAAGACGTCGTAATTCTAAGTCTTATAACATTCCTTTTCTCACTTCTATTGATGAACGTACAACAGACGCAGTCAATTGTGCTTGCGAGACAAGGTAAGATTCTAGTGTTCCTAACAAACACTTGTACGAATCATGTCGAGTGTTGATGGTCCTGCTCGAGACGCGCAATACAAACGGTGTTACCGAAGTTCTGAAGTACTGAAGTTCAACACACGTGAACTTCTCCCTCCCTCCTCAACCGAGATGCAAGACTAGAAAGCCGTGGGGGACCTGATCAGAGAGTAATCAGTAAATGTAACCTCATTACCTGCAGCTCAGGTCGAGTGCTATCCTCCTCTAACAGAGCAACCAAGGGGATTGAATCCTATCCTCGAGTGCCATTGGAAACCATCACTTAGGATCCTCTTTTTTTTTTTTTCCCTGGTCCAGGCGATGTTCCTTTGTCAGCCAAGTTGCTGGCCTGGTCGGGGTGTGTTGTCCTAATCTCTCAGGGTGATCAAGGCGCATTTACGACACAACGAGAGTCGAAGCTCTGTGGTGAGGTATTCTTCATCCCGTCTGACGTTTGATTATCATCTGATCAACTTGGGGATCACGGGCAGGAAGAGAGAGAGAGAGAGAGAGAGAGAGAGAGAGAGAGAGAGAGAGAGAGAGAGAGAGAGAGAGAGAGAGAGAGAGAAGGGACCCGTCAATACTTCACAAATGGCTGTGGAGAGTAGCTTCCGACGCCACAGGCAAGTCACAGCGTCCGCAAGTGGAAGATTATAGTCAACGGAGACGACTACCACCACCACCCTCGCCTTCCCCTAGAGATAAGGATGCTCCGTTTTTTACTGGGCCCGCCACCACAGGCTAGCTCGCCCGGGGGATCGTTGGGGAAGAGAAGGGTCTTTTGGGAAGGCACTAAGGGTTCAGGGGGAGAGAGGAAGTAATTAATGATGGGGAAAGTACTAGGGGGTTGAGTATTCGTGGGCCACTAGGAAGCGCAACCAGAACTGGTGTGGAAGTACCAGAGGATGCGAGGGAGCAAAGGACGCTACAGGTATGCGGCACAGGCAGTGGGGGCGGAACAGGACACACAGGGATGTATTTGAGGATGGGGAGGACCATCAAGGGACTACAGGGGAGAACAAACGGGTGTGGGGAGTAGCAACAGGCTACAATACACAGGAGTACTTGAGGGTTAGGTCTATAGTCGAGCACTAGTTGTTGAAGGAACACCAACTGAAGGAGTACAGGTAACTACTGGAGAGTACTAGGGGTTGTGGGAGAGTACAAGTGGCTGCATAGGAGTCCCCTTGCGACGTGGTGCTGTGAGGGAGAGCCATTAGCTTTGGAGGAAGTACCAGAAGCCATGGCAGGGTACCAAAACCTATGTAAGATGTACCAGACGGAGGAACAAGGGGTGTCAAGAGGTACCAGTATGTTTGAAGACGTAATCTTCGTCACGACCCCATACACTTTAGATCAAGGGGCGTAGATATGACAGGTACCAGAGTGAAGGTTTGGTCTGGGGCCTCCAACAACAACAACAACAAAAACAACAAAGAACACATTAGCAAGTTCGTTTCCGAATGCATAACAGTAAACACACACACACACAATATATATGTGTGTGTGTGTATATACATATATATATATATATATATATATATATATATATATATATATATATATATATATATATATATATATATTCCTGAGTCCTAGCTTCGTCTCTTTGATGTATATCAACTGACTGTCATATTTCTCTCTTGTGTCTCCCCTGATAATGTGATCATTACACGAAAGTGCACTTGGGAACTTTTCGTGTTTCATTTTCCCCGTGGACTCATAGGAATATCTTGATCACGCGCAAAATTGTGATCCTTTCCAATATATATATATATATATATATATATATATATATATATATATATATATATATATATATATATATATATATAGCCCCGGTTATCGATAGCGTACGGTGCGACATGTTGTCTTGTGGACTGTGAGGTAAACTTACTTCAATTTCCAACTAATCTCGAACTTCCGTCGTCCAGGAGGCCATCCCCGCGGCTGGGGGGGTTTATGGAGGAGGGCATCTTGTTATCTGTGGCCTGTGATAAGCTGCCGAGGAGATAAGGACTGTGGGAGGGAGGCAAACGGCTTGACAAGATGTGGGCGTACAGGAAATAGTGCGATAAAGTCTGGGAAGGTTGCGAGATGGTGTGTGTGTGTGTGTGTGTGTGTGTGTGTGTGTGTGTGTGTGTGCGTGCGTGCGTGCGTGCGTGCGTGCGTGCGTGCGTGTGTGTGTGTGGTGTGTGTGTGTGTGTGTGTGTGTGTGTGTGTGTGTGTGTGTGTGTGTTTTAGAGAAGGGTCGAGTGAGGTGTTGGGGAGACAGAGTAACAAGCCTGTGTTCCTCTTCATACGGCTGTCATCACTCGAAGTCTTCACTGACACCAGGATACAATATTACGTCTTGCCTTATCTACATCTTCCTTGAGCCGAGGTCTTACTGACGCTGAGGAAAATGTGAGTGTGGCTGTAGCGTGTTAACGACCAGCTTGCCGCCCAACGTTATGGGAAATGTGGTATAAAGACATAACAAGATTCAGGCCAGAAAACTGACGAGGGAAGCGTAGTTCATTGTTGAAACTGTCAAAAGAGCGCTAGCGGGGGCAGCGCAGTTCATTGTTGAAACTGTCAAAAGAGCGCTAGCGGGGGAAGCTGGTCAAAAGAGAGGGAGACGTAGCGTAGATACTGTCCAAAAAGCGCTAGGACTAGCGCAGAAGCCGTCAAGAGAGAGAGAGAGAGAGAGAGAGAGAGAGAGAGAGAGAGAGAGAGAGAGAGAGAGAGAGAGAGAGAGCGTGGACACCAGTCAACCCAGTGCTGAAACACCACATCAGCCACGAAACTGATCTCAGGTCTCTCTCTGAGACAAGAGATCGCACACACACACACACGTCACGCTCGTGCGCGTCTATACACAACTGAGACTAATTCTACGCCCATGGCATGGCCCGTGTCGGGTCGACACCACCGCATCATCGAGAGGCTGGACACAGGTACCTCAAAGACGCTCTTCTTCAGGGGAGAAAACATCGCTGAAAAGCTCGAGAAGAAAACCTAAAATGTCCGCTCAATCGACGCCATTCGTGAAATAATATGAGTGACAACAGGCGACGCCCAAGACACACACAGAAGACTTACTGGTGTCGTGTACATCGGTTGGCTGTTCAGGGACTGGCGAAGAATATCGGCTCCCGCCACACAACACACACACACGCCCCTGGTGTGGAGGAAGTACCCACGGACCATCTCCGTAGTTCCTCGTTGTTCTGTGGGGCATCCGGGTCATTAAGGAGGGCAGAGTGGTCGAGAGTAATTAGTTTTCTTTTTTCTTTTTCCCGCCCTCGCTCCGTGTACGCACAGGCGCCATGATACCAGGGCTGGTGGTGGACATTAGGGCGAGACTTTGGCGCGCGCGAACGAATACAAATCGACCATGTTCTTTGTCCAGTACTGTTTCCCCGTTTTCCATTTCATCGGCTAATCATCGGCGAGCTCGTTATCCCCCCCAAACACTGCCTCCTCCCTCTTCTAGACGGGTGAAGTTAAACCATCTTTTATCTCGTACAGATAGGCTCATTAAGAGGTTTAATAGACTCGTTAGGAAAGTTACGGCTCGATGAAAATGAGAACGTGGAGAAAATGTGGTGGGGGGGGGGGGGGATGCGGGCAACCACGGAAGCGAAGGAGTGCGTGCGGGCTGATTGGCGGATCTCAAGCACTCAACGCACTCAGACCACACACACACACACACACACACACACACTCTTCCACTCGTGGATCCGTTCTTCGGGAGTGAATGGAGAATGAACACCACTGTTCTCCAGGAGTGAGCAGGGTGAACACCACTGTTCTCCAGGAGTGAGAACTGATTGAACACCTCATCAGTTCAAGAGTGAGAACAGACTGAACACCTCCACTGTTCAGGACTGAACACCTCAACTGTTCAGGATTAACATTTATGCTCTAACATGAGGAATTGAGTCATGGCGGTCTGACTTCTGTTCTACGTATGAAGTTCTGCACATGTCACCCCCAGCGATCCTTCCAGGACAGGTTAATTGCAGGTGCGATAGCTAATTACTCAGGTAATGAATTATAGATGGCAACACTTTTATCCCTTTAACCCTCGTACTTAATACTGGCATCACTGTTCAACTTATCTAACCTCAGGATTCGCTTCTGAAGTCACTGTTGGATATATGCGTTGGTGTCACTGTTGGATTTATATAAACCTATTGGTTTACCGTTCGCGTCACTGAGGAACTTATCTAACCTCTGGTCACTGCTGGAGTCACTCCCGAGGTATACTTAACCTTAGGCCTCACTGCTGGTGTCACTGCTGGACATAGGTTATCTATGGACTCACTACTGAGCTAACTACAGCTGTCACTGATGTCATCCTCGAAACTACAGAACTTCTGGACTTGCTCGCAGTGTCACCCTGCTGGACCACCTAGCCTACATAACGTATAGCAGTGTTACACTGCTACACTGCTAGACAGCCTAGCGGTGTTACACTGCTAGACAGCCTAGCGGTGTTACGCTGCTAGACAGCCTAGCGGTGTTACGCTGCTAAACAATCTAGGATGAATGACCCTAGTCAGCTAATGAGGAGAGCTATACGCCCTCTACATAATGAAACATATAATGAATCAAATTCGTAATTACCTTTGTAATATGAACCCACTGGGGGGAGTGGGGGGGGGGGGGGGGGGGTTGACTATGACCCTGCTCTGATAATCCTTTTTCCCGCTACCACTCACACAGGATGAACATGGGCCGCACAATGAACTTGCCGGAAGTTACCAGCACAAATCAATATCATTATCAGCATTATGATAGTCACCGATAAGGGAAATGGTCCCAGACCATCACAGGTCACGTAGCCTGATGAGAACATGATTATGTGCTACATATATGATCTTTCCATCTACAGTAGTGTGTCGAATACTATGATTTGTGACAACAGACTCAAGTAATGGATGAAGTAACTCTGCAACAGTATTCATGGCGTGAAGGTAATCACCTCTTGTCTTAAAACATCGAAGTAAATCTTAAGAAGACTTTCAGATATTTCTGTAATTCATGTATTCCTGTAGTTTGTGAGAACGTGGCCTGGTCCATATGGTACAAAATAGTTCGACCCCAAAGGTAAATGTCTGTGACGTCAATACGTATAACTGGCCTCCAAGCAATTTCTAACTACCCTTTATTTCATGGGCGATAGATACACACCATTTCACAAATTACCACCGAATTAAAGTATATGAACAGGGGGTCGGCAATCGACTAGCCGATGTGATTTCAAATTCAAAAGCAATGAACAAGAGTTTTGGAGAGAGGAGCAAGTATGCAGTCTGTTGGGGATGAGAGGGCTTGGGAAGTGAGTCAGTTGTTGTTCGCTGATGATACAGCGCTAATGGCTGATTCGGGTGAGAAACTGCAAAAGCTGGTGACTGAGTTTGATAAAGAGTGTGAAAGAAGAAAGATGAGAGTAAATGTGAATAAAGAGCAAGGTTATCAGGTTCAGTAGGGTTGAAGGACAAGTCAATTGGGAGGTAAGTTTGAACTGGAGAAAAACTGAAGGAAGTGAAGTGTTTTAGATATCTGGCAGTGGATTTGGCAGCAGATGGAACCATGGAAGCGGAAGTGAGTCACAGGGTGGGGGAGGGGGCGAAAGCTCTGGAAGCGTTGAAAAATGTGTGGAAGGCGAGAACATTATCTCGAAAAGCAAAAATGGGTATGTTTGAAGGAACAGTGGTTCCAACAATGTTATATGGTTGCGAGGCAGGGGCTATAGATAGGGTTGTGCGGAGGAGGGTGGATGTGTTGGAAATGAGACGTTTGAGGACAATATGTGGTGTGAGGTAGTTTGATCGAGTAACTAATGAAAGGTTAAGAGAGATGTGTGGTAATAAAAAGAGTGTGGTTGAGATAGCAGAAGAGGGTGTATTGAAATGGTTTGATCTCATGGAGAGAATGAGTGAGGAATGATTGACAAAGAGGATATATGTGTCAGAGGTGGAGGGAACGAGGTGAAGTGGGAGACCAAATTGGAGGTGGAAGGATGAAGTGAAAAAGATTTTGAGCGATCAGGGCCTAAACATGCAGGAGGTTGAAAGGCGTGCAAGGAATAGAGTGAATTGGAACGATGTGGCATACCAGGGTCGACGAGCTGTCAGTGGATTGAACCATGGCATGTGAAGCGTCTGGGGTAAACCATGGAAAGTTTTGTGGGACCTGGATGTGGAAAGGGAGCTGTGGTTTCGGTGCATTATACATGACAGCCAGAGACTGAGTGTGAACGAATGTGGCCTTTGTTGTCTTTTTCTAGCGCTACCTCGCGCGCGTTTGGGGGAGGGGGTTGTCGTTACATGTGCGACCGGGTGGCGACGAGAATGAATAAAGGCAGCAAGTATGAATTATGTACATGTATATATGTATATGTCTGTGTATGTGTATATATGTATACGTTGAAATGTATAGGTATGTATATGTGCGTGTGTGGACGTGTATATACATACATGTGTATGTGGGTGGGTTGGGCCTTTCTTTCGACTGTTTCCTTGCGCTACCTCGCTGACGCGGGAACAGCGACAAAGTATAATAATAAAATAATATATATATATATATATATATATATATATATATATATATATATATATATATATATATATATATATATATATATATATAATCACAATACGTTATCGAAATACAGAACGGCTAATTGAATTAGGCAACCATTCGCCTGAAAACATATAATTGAGAAATTACAGAACTATCTAGGGTTAAATAATAGTAATTAGTTAATTAAACATGAAAGTGCTTAAGATCAAAGGTGGTGGAGCCGGATACTTTCTACGCTTTGGACAACCACAGGAGTGAGGTATATATCTACCTACATAGAGGTTTTACAGGGCAGATTATGTGGTCTGCAGTTAAAATATTCCATATTTACTGGTGTGTGTGTGTGTGTGTGTGTGTTTTCCCTGAAGCCTACATTCACAAGCCGAAGATCCAGAAGAATCATAGATAAAAAAAATATAAGGCCTCTCGTACCTTCATGTCAAAACACGGGATAATGAATGCACACGTGAGCCTAAACAGACAGGATAATTAAGATTAATGTGACATACGACCGAACGCTATAACAGCAACGTAAGGATAATTGCCCCTCAGTGTTGGCGCAACACAAATAACAAACACAGGAAGAAACACAAGTTTTGCTGGCGGGAAAGCAAATACAGTTCAGCTGTAGTCGAACTTGCTCTGGTATGGTGAGGAGATGCATTTCATTAACTTGTAAATGAAAGTTGTTTTGTGTAAAAACCCTGTATATATATATATATATATATATATATATATATATATATATATATATATATATATATATATATATATATATATATATAATCATAATACCCTGCAACAGCAAGGATTCGAACGTACATATATAGAAAATCATTTAAAATCAGATATCTGGATCATTTTTAAAAATGGAGGGAGTTTTACACTCTCGGGAGTCCCATCTCTTTGAACCTTCTCTGCTATCATACATATCTTTACTACTGTGTGCTGTCCACATTTACTCTTTCCTCATTCATTCCATCCATCCACCATTCTCACACTATAAAAGTACTTCTTTACACATTTCGCAACAAGTGTCTAGCCAAGTTTCGTGTTGTGGCCTCTGGTTGTTCTGTCCCTTAATCCTCCGTGGAAATGTTCACTGTTTACATTATGAATCTGGTTTAAAAACGTAAAAGGTTGTTGCCAGGTCACCCATAACACTTCTCTCTTCTATGTTGGGCAAATCTAAGGTCTTTAACCCTTCCCAGTAACTCAGCCCTCCTTCTTCTAGTATCGTCCTTTCTACGCTCCTTTGGACCTCCTTTATCAGCTCCTTTTGATTCTTATAGTTGCGGTGACCAAACTTGAGGGGCATATCTTACTTTGGGTCCCATGTTCGATATGAACAGCTTGCTGCATTGAGCGATATCATCCATCCATCAGCAGAGGTCGATTCATAATTCATAACATACTGGGGCAGAGCTAGCTGGGCGCGTGTTGATCTATTCCTTAGAGATTAGCTCACTGGTACTTTTCTTTGAACGTCAGAACTCTCCATTAATTAGTATTCAGAGGTTTATGCTCTTAAGTTAATGAGCTTCGGATATTTTGTTTTAAAAGATGTCGAAGCGCCTCGCCCTTGTGGCAATCATAAGGTCAATAACAAGAGGCCGAAGACCTGTTGCATCAGAGGTCACAGTACTTGAATATACAGGGAAGATGAAGACGAGGAGTGTAAACATTTGAGAGGTAGTAAACCCACTTCCCTGACGTGCTCTCCTGCGAAGCAATATCTGGATCTTTGACCTCATCTGGGGAAACATTCTCAAGAACGTTCCTCATGGCAGAGGCTGACATTATGCTTTCAATTTCCTGCAAGCGGTCTCTGACCTGTGATAGCAGGTGATGAGCATTCAAACCCCTGCAGCTCGCACGCCAGCAAAGGTTTACGTCACAGTGGTAACGTCCCACATTCCCCTGAGGGCAGTCTGCTATTTTCCTCGATGGAAAAAAGGTGATTATGATGGATATGAAGAGTTTGAGGACAATGAGCGGTGTTAGGAGGGGTGATCGAGTAAGGATTGATAGGTTAAGCGGTGTAGTAGTTAGAAAAAATGGTTGAGAGAGAGCTGAAGAAGGTGTGCTAAAATTGTTTGGGCATGCTGAGAGGATGAGTGAAGAGAGGTTGACAAAGAGGGTAATTATCTGTCAGAAGTGGAAGGGACAAGAAAAAGGTGATGACCAACCCAGAGATGGAAGCATGAAGTAATAGGGGTGTTGAGGAGTCTGGGCCTGAACGTGCAGGACGATGTGAGGCGCACAGGGAACAGTGAATTAGTGCAATGCGGTATACGGGGGGACGAGGCGCTGTCAATATCCTGAACCATTGTATATGAATCGGTAAAGGAAAACCACGAAAAGGTCTGTGGAGGCCTGGTTATGGACAGGGGACTCCTGTGTCGGTTCATCATATACGACAACTAGATAGTGGACGGATGTAAATGAGGATGGATGTAAATGAGGATGGATGTAAATGAGGCCATTATTCGTCTGTTCCTGACGCCACTGCGAAAACTGCAGGTGTGGAGGGAAGAAAAAAAAATATTCATTCTAAAATTTCTCCTATTGAGGTTACGTACTCAGTTAATTATGACGACCTGTCTGGTAACGATTCCATGTACGAAAATAAATACATTCGACATTTTACAGAAGTGGTCTATCCATCTACCTTGTCTTGGGACATGACGAATGACAAGGCTCGTTACAAAGATAAATGCTCTTCATAAATAACACTCCCGAAACTAACTGAAGAATAACATGCAAACTGACGTCATTTCTGAATTATGTAATTTACCGATAAAGAATACATATTCTGAAGTGAAACTCAGAGGGTTTAAAAAATACTGATAAACACTCTATACAAGGTATAGAACATCAGCTAATTTACTCGTAAGATAAAAAAAGTAAAATTCATGAAAGCAAAATTCATGAAAATAATAACTTTAACTTTAAGGATGAAATATCATGTTATGTGAGGCAGGGAGATAGAGCAGTCATTCTGGTCTGTATGCCACACTCTTGCCAATTCTCCTAGCGAAAAAAAATCGAGTTGCAATTGTATTACATTCCTGTAGACAATAGTCTAAGCTGAGAGTTTGAGTTGGTAACTTCTCGTTTTCGAACAGAAACTGAGAAGCGAAATTAAAAGTAATTTTTGTTTGTGTGTGTGTGTGTGTGTGTGTGTGTGTGTGTGTGTGTGTGTGTGTGTGTCTTCCCTAATTATGATTTTCACATATTTTTTCAATTATCAAAGGGATCTGGTAATCAGTAAGGCAAGAGCTCCTTAGGAGGCTCTGAAGATAGTGCTGGTACTATGTCTTTCTTAAACCCAGAGACGGGGATAAATCTGGTTTAGTCTGGTTTTTAGATCTCTCTCTCTCTCTCTCTCTCTCTCTCTCTCTCTCTCTCTCTCTCTCTCTCTCTCTCTCTCTCTCTCTCTCTCTCTCTCTCAGAGCACGTGAGGGTTCTTCGGCACAAGTGAGCATTACACCGAAACCCAAAGCGTCTTTTACGTCAAGGACGACTTACTGCTGGAGAGGGACGCAACATCATCTTTCCTCCCTCAACATACAACTCCCTCAATCTCATCCTCCATCACTACCTCCATCTCCTCCTCCATCACTACCTCCATCTCTTCCACTGTCCATCCTTCCAATTCCTCTAGCTTGCTTCTCCCTCTCCCATTTCTTTTTCTTTTTTTTTCTTAACGCCCCTTCCGTCCCCATGCAGGAGAAGGTTTACTTTGTCCACAGCAGCACACACACTGAAAATATCCTCGGCTGACAGTATAAATACACAGGTGTTGCTGTAGCAATGATCTCGAGCCTCCCTCCCGTGTAGCGTCATTCACGAACATTTCTAAGAAAAGCTTTAAATAAACACAAGGTTATAATATCATCTCTTGGGCCATAAATCTGGAGTTAAAACATCTTTTCACTTAATACCAACCACTACTTTGAGAGTTCATCGGATGAGGCAGATGATGTATTCAATGTTTACATTCTTTCTTTAGAATTTCGAAGAACTTCATCTCTTGTTCCTTGACTCGTACAGTGTTGTGAGATATGCGAGAGGGATTCCAATATCATTGTCGCGATGCTACACTGATATCTCTTCAATATAAAGGGTTCAGATGGGCAGATTAAGGTGCCGTGATGACCCGACAGTCGTTGTACGTTCGCCCTTACGGTATTTACACTGCAAACATCTCGTACAGGCGCCGGAACACACAGATGCCACTCAGAGAGGAATTAAAGTCTCCCCGAGATTCACTATTGCCTTTATCAGATCCTACTCTTACGTTTAGCACCAGAGAAAGATTATAACTCTATTTGAAATTGTTTTCCCGATACTTATCGCCCTCCTACTGCGAAGGTTCGCCCTGCTGAATCGTCTGCATCTTCGCTCTACAACGTCAAGTCCTCACACACACACCCACGACGGCAGCGGTAGCTCCCCCTGCAGATTAATCTCGGTTCTGATTAACATCCCGGGTTGCTGGGTGTTGCCCAGCTACCCAGAGATATTAGAGGGAGGACCAACATTATAATTCAACAGGAGGAGGAGGAGGAGGAGAGGGAGGTTTTTAGTAAGAGCTACACATGGTGAAGCATTCACAGTGAGCGGGTTACCAGCCCAGCACTTGGGACGTGGTGGCAGTGGTGATCCTCCTCCTCCTCCTCCTCCTCCTCCTCCTCCTCCGTCTCCACCGCACTCAGTGGACTAGACTTCCCTCATTGTAGAACATGGGCCCAGCCAGATCTTGGCGTCATGTTCTGGGCGCGGTGTCCCGACCACATCACCGTGTGTGTGTGTGTGTGTGCATCCCGACGCACGCCCGTGTGTGACCCGGGACTCGTCGAGAAACGAACCACTTGAATGACACCGCTTCGTTATAGAATGATTCATGTCTCGAACTCTGTTGTGCTATGGGACATTTATAGAAATACGTGACTCCAATCTAATACAGATAATTCTTTTTGTTACGTAAATATATTTTTTTTTCCAAGCGAAAATAGTTTTCTATGCAAATGCATTAGAACTTTACGTATAATTGAGTAACATTTGATATACAGATAACTACTGTATCTCGTTTATACTGGTGCAGAGTGCATGCATACTGCTAGTTAATGTAGTTCACCTAAATCATTCCTCGTATAGTAAGCATATATTCCATGGATTATAACAGTATATAAAGACATGTGTATGTATGCAGTCACACACACACACACACACACACACATGGATTCACACACACACACACACACGGGCACACGAACTCACACAAACACACACACACACGGACACACAGACTCTCACACACATACACACACACACAAGGACACATGGATTCACACACACACACACACGGGCACACGAACTCACACAAACACACACACACACGGACACACAGACTCTCACACACATACACACACAGACACACCATGCCCCTCAGTGGTTGAACACTGCTACCAAATAAATCCCACAGTCTGGTGTTCTATCGAGGGCGATTTGTTCACCCACCTGATCATCTTGTGAGCTGCCTGAGGTACGATCATCGGTTTCAGCTGTGGTGAAGACACACACACACACACACACACACACACAGCTGTGACAGCCCTGCTGGCCAGCTGTCCACTCATAACTCTGAACTTGTGCTTTAACAAGCCTGTGGCCTAACACGAAATGACATTATATACATATATATTTTCCCATACATATTTGCCATTTCCCTCATTAGCGAGGTAGCGTCAGGAACAAAAGACTGAGCCTTAGAGGGAATATTTTCACTTGGTCCCTTGTCTGTTCTCTATTTTGGAAAAATAATATATATATATATATATCATAGGGTGGGGGAGGGGGCGAAAATTTTGGGAGCCTTGAAAAATGTGTGGAAGTCGAGAACATTATCTCGGAAAGCAAAAATGGGTATGTTTGAGGGAATAGTGGTTCCAACAATGCTGTATGGTTGCGAGGCGTGGGCTATGGATAGAGATGTGCGCAGGAGGATGGATGTGCTGGAAATGAGATGTTTGAGGACAATGTGTGGTGTGAGGTGGTTTGATCGAGTAAGTAACGTAAGGGTAAGAGAGATGTGTGGAAATAAAAAGAGCGTGGTTGAGAGAGCAGAAGAGGGTGTTTTGAAATGGTTTGGGCACATGGAGAGAATGAGTGAGGAGAGATTGACCAAGAGGATATATGTGTCGGAGGTGGAGGGAACGAGGAGAAGAGGGAGACCAAATTGGAGGTGGAAAGATGGAGTGAAAAAGATTTTGTGTGATCGGGGCCTGAACATGCAGGAGGGTGAAAGGAGGGCAAGAAATAGAGTGAATTGGAGTCATGTGGTATACAGGGCTTGACGTGCTGTCAGTGGATTGAAGCAAGGCATGTGAAGCGTCTGGGGTAAACCATGGAAAGCTGTGTAGGTATGTATATTTGCGTGTGTGGACGTGTGTATGTACATGTGTATGGGGGGGGGGTTGGGCCATTTCTTTCGTCTGTTTCCTTGCGCTACCTCGCAAACGCGGGAGACAGCGACAAAGTATAAAAAAAAAAAAAAAAAAAAAAAAAAAATATATATATATATATATATATGTGTGTGTGTGTGTGTGTGTGTGTGTGTGTGTGTGTGTGTATCGAGAGAGCCCACCTTATACAGAGGAACTCCCAAAGACCCGATCAAGAATTACTTATGCAAAACTCAACAAAGATTTGTCTCAAAAGAGGATTAACTCAGCGCAAAACGACCACCTGGTGGCGGAGGCTTTGACTCCCGTAGAGAGAGAGAGAGAGAGAGAGAGAGAGAGAGAGAGAGAGAGAGTCAAGATGTGGGGCTAGTAAGGGATACGCGATGGACCAAGATGCTTTAGACTCAAGACGGAGGAGAGGATGGTCCATCAACAGTTAAAGAAAGAAATCTACCAGGGCTGAGGGTGTAAACAGAAAATGGTTTCGTCACGCGTACGTTACGACGGTTCTACTACAGTGGGTGGCTGCTGTCTACAGCCTCCTACACCCGCCTATACAAAACCCATTCATCCACCTGGTCTACAGCCTCCTACATCCACCTACATAAGACCCATTCATCCACCTGGTCTACAGCCTCCTGCATCCACCTATACAAGACCCATTCATCCACCTGGTCTACAGCCTCCTACACCCGCCTATATAAGACCCATTCATCCACCTGGTCTACAGCCTCCTACACCCGCCTATATAAGACCCATTCATCCACCTGGTCACGTATCTCAACACGGTCATCCACCCATTTAAGTGTCATGATGAAGTTGCCCACCCATGAAAGCCGACGTCATAAACTACGAAAAACAAATTGCCCAGGTTCATACGATCACGTCAACAGGTTCCAATGCTAGTAATACAAACTATAACACAAAGGATACGATCCTAACACTTTATATATATATAAAAAAAAAAAACTGGAGTTCAGGACTCGTCTGAAGTACGCTGATCAAACCTGGTCCATCCAAACCTGACCAAAAATGACGAAAAAGAAAAAAGTAAGAGTAAATCCAAACAAGAGAAACGAGACTAATTCTGCCACTCAGAAATAAGTTCTTAAAATGACGGTCTCGATGCGTGTCGCCTACGAGGAAAATTAATGTTTCCATAATAATATAGAACGTCGAACAAAATAACATACGACAAATATTAACCAGACAGTCATCGACCTGAGATAACGATATGGAATTGAAATGAATAAAAGCAAAAGATTCTTTCAGCCAGAGTTCAACAACCAGAAATATCTGTATCAAATGAAAAGGAGAGTAAAAAGATATGTGCTTTTCAACTATAAAAAGTTGTAGACTAATGTTAAAATAATGACCACCCTCAGATGTTGTAAATGTGAATACTACCAATACTTACATCAACACGAAACAAATACTTCGTTGATATTCATGTTTAGAGTGAGGCGCAAAATGATAATGTTCTTCAAAACATCTATTTCATTAGTTCCAGATTGGAGTCTCGCCCAAGCCGACTGTAGTTCATAATTGGTAGTTTTCCTCATTCACAATTCCTTATGAGAACTTCTGTACAATTTCCATCCTACATGGTGTTGCTAGGGGCTCTTCCCCTGATGGACGTTGAGCCGGAAGGAGCGGTGGTTAGGGATGCATCTTCTGCATTACTATCCTGTTTCGACCACAGATAATAACCTCGTCGTGGACCATCAGGCCTCCTCTTATTTTGTCCTTTCCATATCCTCCCAGTGTATGTTCCCCACCTACCACTTGCATATCAACTCACCCATGTAGTAAGTCCTAGTCACCCACCTATTCACAATCACCCACATACCTACTAATACCAAGGCACCCACGTACACCTACTAATCAAAACCAAGTTTCCCATCCTTTCTCATAGCCTGTCCCACTTACCACCAGTTCATGCACCATGTCTAGGTTCACCATCCTCCCACGTACTTGTCCTTAGTCACGTATCAGCCCACGTACCACTTATCCACCTATCTACCATACCTCATTCCCTCACAACCCAAAAACTCATTACTCATTGCCCTCCGGTCTACCTACGTATCATGAACCAAGACTATGGAACCCATCTAATACATGATGGCCTGAACTCCCATACCCACGTATATTTCTTACTCACAGAAGTACGATGATCCAAGTCTACCATCTACCCACGTATCATTCCCTAAATCTCCCACCTACCCACGTATCATTACCTAAATCTCCCACATACCCTTGTTTCGTTACCTAAAGACGTCCCACCTACCCACGTAGCATGAACTAAATCTCCCACCTACCCACTACCACGATACATACTTCCCATCTCCCCACGTACATACCTACCTACATCTCCCACCCACCCACTTTTCCCCTAAACCTCCCACTTACCCCACGTGTAACTACCTGAATCTCCCAGACACCCACTTATCCCCTAAACCTCCCACCTACCCCACGTATCATGACCTGACAAGCGTTTCATCTTCGCTCCGCAAGCGTAACCTTCAAGCTTGCTTGACTGAACTGCGCTTCGTGTTTGGGCCAAGCAAACACCTCGCCTCACCCCTTCAGTCACCCGTTCCCCCTCACACACAGCCTCGGCCAAGTGTTCGAGCCAAATCAAGCTGTGCTAATGACTCTTAGCATATACTCAAGCTTAAGTCGGCAGGGGGTTAAGCTTAGCTTAGGATATTAGTGAAGCGATACATATGTGTCAGTTCACAGCGGGAGATACGAACTTAAAAGTGTTGGAGGATTAAAGAGGATTACTCATCTATAAAAGCCAGCAGAATAATTTATGCTTCAAAATAATAAACGTCAAGTAATAAATAAATATAAATATATATATATATATATATATATATATATATATATATATATATATATATATATATATATATATATATATATATATTCCTATGAGGTAGCCTTAAAATAGAGGACTGAGCCTAAGAGGGAAAATCCTCACTTGGCCCCTTCTCTGTTCCTTCTTTTGGAAAAGTCAAAACTGGAGGGGAGGACTTCCAGCCCTCCGCTCCCTCCCATTTTAGTCACCTTTTACGACACGCAGGGAATACGTCGGAGGGTTTCTTTCTCCCCCATCCCCAGGGATATATATATATATATATATATATATATATATATATATATATATATATATATATATATATATACATAAGTAAATCTATTCTAGGGAAGAACTGGACAGAATAAACTGTAGCCATATACAGTAAATCTATTTAGGAGAGCAACTTGAAATAATAAAGTGATGTTATCAAATTAACCAGAAGTTAGCATCTGGTCGCTGAGGACAACGGACGTGCATTGTACATCAAACACAAACTACAGGTTTGTCTCTGTGTGGGGGTAACCGGTGCCCAAAGAGAGCCACTTTTGGCTTGAAAATAAATGTACTTAATAAGTGGATCATGACATGACTACTAAACGATTACTTGTATAAGTAAAACACCATTCTACACAAGTGAAGGTAAGATATATTCGCAAGTGGAAGGTGCCTCAATGAGGTTTTTTTTTTTGGCCTTATGTATCCTGCTCAAGTTGGCGATCAGATCTCACGTCGGGAGCGTGGTACCAGACCAAACATCATGTAGTCAAAACCCAACATCAAGTAACGGCAGGTCGACGATATATCCTCGTGTGCACAGCAGACAGTCAGAGCATCAAACAGCCAAGAGAGGTCATGCAAGAAGTACCAGTCGTTCATTTCACCGTGGAGAGGAGCACTCACCAAAAGGATCTATCTCCTTTTTGGATATTTTGTGCAATAAATGAGTGAGAGAAATTATCGGATGATACGGGAAAAAGGACAGACGTAGGCCGCTGCCTGAAAGGCGAAGGAGAGCGTACTCAGAGATATAAGAAAAGTATTATAAGGGTTTATGTCCGAGGGGGCCTTCACACCTTGTTCTTCGTGGTCTCTTCTGGACACCAACTTTGACGCCATCTTGAGGGAAACTTTTTGAAGCGGCGCGTATCACCACCATAACCAGAATAGCGTCGGAACTCGAATGTGTCTCAAGTGGAGAACACACACAGTCCCCGTCGCACGTAAGCAGGGTTGGGAACAGCAATTCGAGACACCGTGGCTAAAACCTGGACCCCCTACAGATGACATCTAAATCCTCTGACTTTTCATTTATTACGAAAAGCTCGAAAGTAATCTAACTTATCTCTACCAGCAATTCCCCTTCAGCCATTCTCGGCTAAACCCAGCGTATATTTTCTAGATTGTATAAGCTTAATGTACCCTTGTGGTGATGCTTCATCACCCACCTGAAGGAGGGTTCAACGCATTAATATCTTCGGCGGGAGGAAGTCAAGTCCCTTCGTATGGATGATATGAAGAGAAACACCTCGATCATCGGCTCCTGCATGTCCTAGAATCTACCCAAATACGATGCGAAAGCTCCTCCCATCAACATACAGTCGAGCACATAATGACTTTCGTCCTCCCTATTCGGTCTGTGTGGCGGCGTGTCGACCAGCCTCCATTAATAATGACCTTTGCCTCAAGGAGATCAAGAGAGAATCAGGTACCTGAGTGAGGTCACATCACTTGACCCGTGGCATATACTCCCAAAATTCCCTCCTCCCCTCGCCTCTTCCTCACACAGACATACCAGGTCTACTCTATGGGCATAAAATCAGTGCCTGACACTAAAAGTCATGCCCAACTCCACTCGATGGACAGAGTATAAGCTTCAAGCGTCTTAAACTGTACGCCTATGTTCACTTAGTTGCTGATAACCCTTGATAACCCAATGCATACGTGAAACGCTGTTGTGCATAATGGTAAATCGTAGCGAGCCAGGAGGAAAATATTTCCGCTCCTCCTCTTGAAATAAGACGATAAGCCATAAGACACCACAAAACACATTCAAAGAAGTGAATATATATATATATAAGAATGACAACACACCAATACATATGCCACGACGCAAAGACGTTACATAATAGCATCAAATACACCATAATGCAACACAACCCACTAAACCATCAGGACTTACGACAAGTGGAGGAAAACTTTGTAGTTTCAGAAACTGAAGAAAAATCGATTATATTTGATACTCACGTTCCAAGACATTACAGACGGGAACGTACATCGTAAACCACGATCCAGGTGATATAACGAACTTCCTTGTACACCATCTACAAGGAAAAAGAAATCCATTAATTGAGGAACATTAAAGTAATCATCGTCTAGAAGAAAAACAGATCAACTGATTAATATTAGAAATATATTACTTTCTTAAATCTAGTTTTCAACAGTGATCAAATCTCATATGATTCTGACAGCGTAGGATTAATGTAATCATCACACAGTGAGCAATCAAGGTTTTAATTGTGGAAGCAGAACGTTTAGTTGATAAAGATTTCTGCATAGTGTTGGCCTGTTGACGGGGTGACCATAGGGTTGATGAACAGCTGGGTTGACTGTGGACTGGCTGCCGCAATCAAGATTCGACTCTAATGCAGTCTCGATACCTTAGGCAGCCCGTGAATGCGTTATGGTCTACAATGCTAACCGCTACACAACGGAGGTTCGAAGCCTGTATTATCCGGATACGAATCAATCTATATCATCTACCCAAAAGAAAAGAAAAAAAGAAGATCGCGTCATAAACTCCTGTCACTTTCTGTCTCGTTTATGAATCTCACGTCCGTATGCTATATACGAGAGAGGAAAAACAGGCACCTCGACTTTGCGATGACTGAATTCTTTCACAGTGGATTAAATACCGTCAACAAGGGATCGAAGAGTGTGTTGTCTCAAAAGAATGAACATCTTAAAACAAATGCAGGCGACATAATTCTAATTATTCCAAAGAGTAGGACGTCTCTAGCCGTAAAATACTTAATATATGGTGAAATTTAAAAGAAATTTGTGCACTTTTCATGTCTCGGCATTTCCCGGCCCAAAACTGGCTTATGATTGTAGGTTTTGTGGAAGACGAATCTGGTATTTAAAACATGTTTTTACAGAGAGATTTCCATAATCTAACTTATCCTGCGAACGCGGGGAAGGGGTTTTGAGACGCAGGGGGAATATATTTGGGTTAAATGGAGAGAAAAACTCAATGGAAATTCAACCAGACATTACTTAACCCCTTATATATGGTTTTTTTTTTTTCCCCCAAACCCTCTACCTTCAACCCCACAAACCATCCACCTAACCTCACCGAAATTCATCGCCCTTCAGCGTAATGTATAGAATTAGCCAGGCTTTGTGAGGAATTCTATGTTCAGCATGATGTTCAGGACGTGGCGAGAGAGGCAGAGCAATGGGGGATAAAGATTTGAGGAAGATGATGGAAGAAGAACGGCGAGAAGTGTGGAAGATGGAGAGCCAAACCTGCCGGAAAACAGTGATGAATGGATGACAGACAAGAATGGCCAACATGAAAGATGAAAGGATAGTACACACACACACAAACACACACACACACACACACACACACACACACATAAACACACACACACAGACACACACAGACACACACACACACACACACACACACACACACACACACACACACAAATATATATATATATATATATCCGGAAAGCAAAGCATATGAGGATCTCTTAGAGGAAATAAATCAGAATATAAAACAATAACTGAGTATTCTGGGAGGGGGAGTGAGTATGAACATGAAAGATCATTGTGCAAGGAGCAAAGCCTAGAAAAACATAGTAAAAATAAGAAGGTTAAAAGCTTACTGTAGGGGAAGGAAATAATTTCTTAAAAGAACCGAATGGAGATGAAGGTGAAAGAGGGCCGGGTGTTGACATAGCAGAGAGGGAAAACTGATGTTGTAGGAGATAAAGATACCAAAGAAAGAAGAACAATGGAATAGGTGGAATCATAGATGGAGTGGCGAGCCAGACAGGGATGAGTGAGAGGAAATTGATGTGGAATGGTTTTGGAAAATGCATGTGGAATCAAACATGGTCAGGCGCCAGATGAACGGATGAAAACAGTTAGCTATTCTCTTGTTCAAAGAATGGAGAGCAAAAGCGAGAACATGGATCAGAGAGGAATAAAATCGCCTTAGCATACCTGGAGAGGTTCGAGTATATGAATCATAGAGGACTGAATCGCCATAACTTAACTGGAAAGGTTCAAGTAAATGATCCAGTGAGAAATGAATCAACTTAGCTGGAAAGGTTCGAATGTATGAATCACTGAGGAATGAATCACCCTTGTATACCAGGAAAGCTTCGATAACATGAGTCACTGGGGAATGCATCACCTTTGCATACCAAGAAAGGTTCGAGTATATGAATCACTGAGGAATGAATCACCTTTGCATACTAGGAAAGGTTCGAGTATATGAATCAGCATAACATACCCGGAAAGGGTAAAGTGAGTGTCCGAATCACAGAAGACTGAATCGCCTCAACACAGTCAGAAAGGTTTAAGTGAGTATTTGAATCAGAGAGAAGTGAATCACCTTACAATTGGCAACGTGAATGATGGGATAGTGACTCATCTTGTTAAACGGGTTAATAAAATTAGGTAAGGAATAAGTTGGGTTCAGAGGTACAAGAGTGTACAAATTAGATTTTTTTTCTGCACATGAGAAAATTCTATTAAAAAAATATATAGCGTAAGCAACACTTATGAATTTAGAAAAGCCACGTGATAGAGAGAGTAGGAAGGAACTTCTCCAAGTTGTGACCATCTGATGTGAAGTCTGGTAAGGTCTTTTACAATGGGCAAAATCAATCGAGTGGGATGTGGAAAAATAAAAGCTTGCACGAAGGAAGTGTTCGACCAAACGCTGGTGACTGGATGAGACGCCCACTTGTCTATAGCTCAGGATAAGCCATAAACCAGAGCAGTAGAAAACAGATGTAACGCGTAATACAGTTGGGATCAACTAAATAAAATATGGATTTAAAGATCCAACTCAAAACAACAGTAACGAGCATCATGGCAAACTCGCCTTTGCATTTCGTATGGAGACAATTAAATCAATACATCCCAAAGACACACACATACACAAACATGCAGGCACATGCAGTGCCATACGTACGTACATAAAACATATATATACACACAAACACATATATAATTACACATATAAAGACAGCCTTAGCCTAGTCATCAACACAGTTCGATAAGAAAATCACTTCAACACACACACACACACACACACGTAATTTCAAGCGTTTACCTTCCGACAAACACTTGAACTCTTTTCTAAATTGACGGACGCCTTCACAAGCCTGGCACCACAGAGAACTGGCAGGACCTGTCTACGCGACGGTTACCTTCCCCCTTCCTGATAGACGGGAGGTATTGCTTCAACTGTCTACTCCACAAGACGGTCCGCCGCCCTCCGCTTTCCTGTTTGGACAGAGACGCACCTCCTACACAACCCTTGTCATCACATTTTTGAAACCCTCTGACCCTTGACCGTGCAACAACTCAGTGCAATTCCTCATGTGGTCGTTAGGTCACCGTGAGTAAGGAGTAGGTGGTGGTGACGCAACAGATATACATTATTATTCCTACTACATAACAGCATTAGTCATACCACGATGAATCTAAGGTCATTCATCAATAACTAATGTAGTTGTGCATTGAAATTTCACGTCGTACAAGTAACACAACGAGTTAACTGGCAGTTTGTCACGTGAGGCAATGGTAGTTCTAAACCATCAGATGTTCGCGAGGTATCATACCTTATTCGCATATCAGTATACGTTATACAACACCATCATACCTTGTTGACAGCCGTAGCTTATATAACGCTGGTATATCTTTTTCTGTATCCATAAAGCCTTCGGCGGCAGTTAATTCATTAATCCGTCATCAAACTATACGTAAATCATTCAACATTATCATTATTTCTTTTCATATAAATATATATATATATATATATATATATATATATTTTTTTTTTATACTTTGTCGCTGTCTCCCGCGTTTGCGAGGTAGCGCAAGGAAACAGACGAAAGAAATGGCCCAACCCCCCCCATACACATGTACATACACACGTCCACACACGCAAATATACATACCTACACAGCTTTCAATGGTTTACCCCAGACGCTTCACATGCCTTGATTCAATCCACTGACAGCACGTCAACCCCTGTATACCACATCGCTCCAATTCACTCTATTCCTTGCCCTCCTTTCACCCTCCTGCATGTTCAGGCCCCGATCACACAAAATCTTTTTCACTCCATCTTTCCACCTCCAATTTGGTCTCCCTCTTCTCCTCGTTCCCTCCACCTCCGACACATATATCCTCTTGGTCAATCTTTCCTCACTCATTCTCTCCATGTGCCCAAACCATTTCAAAACACCCTCTTCTGCTCTCTCAACCACGCTCTTTTTATTTCCACACATCTCTCTTACCCTTACGTTACTTACTCGATCAAACCATCTCACACCACACATTTTCCTCAAACATATATATATATATATATATATATATATATATATATATATATATATATATATATATATATATATATATATATATTTTTTTTTTTTCTTTTTTTTTTTTTTTTTGCTTTGTCGCTGTCTCCCGCGTTTGCGAGGTAGAACAAGGAAACAGACGAAAGAAATGGCCCAACCCCCCCCCCCCATACACATGTATATACATACGTCCACACACGCAAATATACATACTTACACAGCTTTCCATGGTTTACCCCAGACGCTTCACATGCCCTGATTCAATCCACTGACAGCACGTCAACCCCGGTATACCACATCGATCCAATTCACTCTATTCCTTGCCCTCCTTTCACCCTCCTGCATGTTCAGGCCCCGATCACACAAAATCTTTTTCACTCCATCTTTCCACCTCCAATTTGGTCTCCCACTTCTCGTTCCCTCCACCTCCGACACATATATCCTCTTGGTCAATCTTTCCTCACTCATTCTCTCCATGTGCCCAAACCATTTCAAAACACCCTCTTCTGCTCTCTCAACCACGCTCTTTTTATTTCCACACATCTCTCTTACCCTTACATTACTTACTCGATCAAACCACCTCACACCACACATTGTCCTCAAACATCTCATTTCCGCACATCCATCCTCCTGCGCACAACTCTATCCATAGCCCACGCCTCGCAACCATACAACATTGTTGGAACCACTATTCCTTCAAACATACCCATTTTTGCTTTCCAAGATAATGTTCTCGACTTCCACACATTCTTCAAGGCTCCCAGAATTTTCGCCCCCTCCCCCACCCTATGATCCACTTCCGCTTCCATGGTTCCATCCGCTGCCAGATCCACTCCCAGATATCTAAAACACTTACTTCCTCCAGTTTTTCTCCATTCAAACTCACCTGCCAATTGACTTGACCCTCTACCCTACTGTACCTAATAACCTTGCCTCTTATTCACATTTACTCTTAACTTTCTTCTTTCACACACTTTACCAAACTCAGTCACCAGCTTCTGCAGTTTCTCACATGAATCAGCCACCAGCGCTGTATCATCAGCGAACAACAACTGACTCACTTCCCAAGCTCTCTCATCCCCAACAGACTTCATACTTGCCCCTCTTTCCAAAACTCTTGCATTCACCTCCCTATCAACCCATCCATAAACAAATTAAACAACCATGGAGACATCACACACCCCTGCCACAAACCTACATTCACTGAGAACCAATCACTTTCCTCTCTTCCTACACGTACACATGCCTTACATCCTCGATAAAAACTTTTCACTGCTTCTAACAACTTGCCTCCCACACCATATATTCTTAATACCTTCCACAGAGCATCTCTATCAACTATTTCATATGCCTTCTCCAGATCCATAAATGCTACATACAAATCCATTTGCTTTTCTAAGTATTTCTCACATACATTCTTCAAAGCAAACACCTGATCCACACATCCTCTACCACTTCTGAAACCACACTGCCCTTCCCCAATCTGATGCTCTGTACATGCCTTCACCCTCTCAATCAATACCCTCCCATATAATTTACCAGGAATACTCAAAAAACTTATACCTCTGTAATTTGAGCACTCACTCTTATCCCCTTTGCCTTTGTACAATGGCACTATGCACGCATTCCGCCAATCCTCAGGCACCTCACCATGAGTCATACATACATTAAATAACCTTACCAACCAGTCAATAATACAGTCACCCCCTTTTTTAATAAATTCCACTGCAATACCATCCAAGGAAGAGTATTTACGAATTTTTGGGTGTGTGACAAACCTGTGGTCCAAACTGTGGCAGGTCATAGTTATTGGGAAAGACGTAAAAGGGTGGAGAGTCCCAAAGCTTCGAGGTGTAGAGAAAGAAACAGTTATCAAAACGGCCCACCATTGAGTTGCCAACGGCCACAATGATATGTACTGGGAAAATGGAAGGATGACTGATCCAAGAGAGATAAGTCTTCGGCGCCACATTTTCGGGTGATTTCTGTGACCCCACCAGATCATATATATACAAACTGGCATGATACAGTTTTCAAACTTTACTTCCCTTTATCAGATAAATTACTGTTAAACACGTGATTCTAGCTACGTGTCTGTCTTACCCACGATCTTAATCACTCAAAAGCGTCTGTTCTTTCAAAGGTAAGGGAGGTTATCCTTAGGAATACAAATTGGTTTTGGGATACGACTTAAACACTGCCTCTTTTTTCCTTGTTCCATTTCATCCTCGTGTAAGTTTCCTGGACGGACCCTGCTACCCAGTGAGGCAGTGTTTTGCTTAATGGAGTATCCGACAAACCAGCGTTTGTCATTTAAGCCACTAAAAGCAAATTCAATGGGTGTATCCCGTCGAAATTGTCGGCTCCTGACATCACTTACTGTAAAACTGCACTTCATAAACTATGACTGAATAACATGGAAACTGACATTCATGTCTAATATGACAGAGGCGTCAGCTTTTGGGATTATCTCGAAAGTTTTTATCTCAACAGGGAATATGTTATTGTTCCTCTGATAACAGCATAATGAATGAGGAGGAGACTAATAGCCACTATTATTGTACGATATGTTTCGTTTCGTAATACATACTCTCTCTCTCTCTCTCTCTCTGCTCTTTTATTTTTCAAACTATGGTGTTTGGTCAAAGACTATGAAATTACGAATATCTGGCGCTGGAGCTAATATGTTCACCTGACTGTTCTCACCGAGAAATAAGTTCTCAAGAGAACAGAAATCGTCAGGTGTGAGGATTACAACAGACAGAACACTTAGATCAACAGTGTTCCTTTTTTTTTTTTTCATTCGAGTTTATGCATGATATTTATCGATATCTCTGGCGTTTCATATACAAATTATCTTGGAAATTATTGCCTGGCATTACACACGCGAAACATATATAATGGAATCATTTTAAACAAGTGAAATGCATAAGTCATGTCATGTATCTATGAGAAACGTGATATTAATCCTAAGTCTCACTCATTTTTGTCCATTGGAAATGAATAAGGGATTAGCCAGTTATCCCGAGTGCAGGCGATACGAGTCATAAGGAATGACTAACACCCAGATTAACATGGGCAATCCGCCTTCCCCAAAACCAGCAGTACGACTTGGAAAGAAGAATGAAGAAATCTGTTGCTCAATCTTTTTCTTTTTCTTTCTTTCTATCTTTCTCTGGATCCTGGAGTGATCCAAAGAGCTTTTGAGCTCCTCACATTTAAACTTGTAAATATAATCCAAGTTAGAGAGAGAGAGAGAGAGAGAGAGAGAGAGAGAGAGAGAGAGAGAGAGAGAGAGAGAGAGAGAGAGAGAGAGAGAGACTTCCCGATGATATGGCATTTAGCTCTGGTACAAGTGCTTGCTACAGATTCCCATTTCCTATGATCTAAGCAGCTGTTTTTTTCCTCTAGTTTTCCGCCTAGACAGACTGTTACGCGCTGTGTTTCCTTGCCTCTGTGTCTGCCCAAATGTCTTTACATAATTCCAGATCTGCTTCGCCCTAAATTCTGCCACTGAACCATTTTTCTGCTTTGATGAAAAGTGTATCATTAGTTTTACACATATTCATTAAAAGTGTTTTATCTCTAGAATCATCAATGGCTTTCAAAACTACGAACATATTACGTCTTGGTTTATCAAGAATGGATGATCATAATTACAATTGCTCCCACAGTCGTATTTACCTCTTAGTACTCACACGAATCCTTTACTTCCACATCAATTTACCCCCCCTACCCAGCTGCCTCTCTGTCAGACCACATCAGTTTACCCCCCTGCTGCCTCTGTCAGACCAGATCAGTTTACCCCCCTGCTGCCTCTCTGTCAGACCAGATCAGTTTACCCCCTGCTGCCTCTGTCAGACCAGATCAGTTTACCCCCCTGCTGCCTCTCTGTCAGACCAGATCAGTTTACCCCCTGCTGCCTCTGTCAGACCAGATCAGTTTACCCCCTGCTGCCTCTCTGTCAGACTTATCAACATGCCTATTTCCCGCTCCTATTAATTCCACGTCTCTCATTTCCTCTGATATAAATCTCCTATTGTTTGTTTCCCCCGTTACATTTCCTGTGGTGGCGCTAACAAAGTGGGTAGCTAGTCTCGTGTTCACAGTGCCACTGGATGTGGGGTGGGGATTTGAGACTCATGCCATTACCCGAGTCATGCCACTACCCACATTCACTTTCATCACCTTCAACCTCTCGTCATCTACTCTCCCTCTCATCACTATTTGTGTATGTGTGTCTGTGTGTCATAAGTTCCTCTGGGAGAAAACTTATAATTCTTATTGGGGAGGGAGGCATTCTATACACAGGTGAAGAGTAGCCCTGTTATTAGTGTCATACAGTTATGCATCCTCATACTGCACTTTAAAATTCATGGCTGTGCCATTTACTGCAATTTTCACTCGTTTTTCCCCGGCTCTTTTTTTCTTAATGGACTTTTTTCTCCTCTTTTTATTTTCAATGGAATGTCACAGAGTTGGATTTTAATCTCTGATTATTTCTGCTTACAGTGTTGTCTAGAAACTGTATGTTATCTATATATTGTAAGCAGATAAATTCTTTGCGTCTGCATTTGCTACTATCATCCTAATAATAGTTCTGTCATAATATGTCTATACTTACAGTTATCCTGACTGGGCCTCTGTCTTTTGTTATTGTTTACAATTCATCAGCTGACTGTTCTTGCAAATGGCGGCATCTCCATCGCATGAATCTTCCTCACTTCCAATGATACTATCTTCCATTTAATCGTAACGGATGGTTTTTAACGAATACCTTTTATGACATACTTCGTATATGGTTCCTTCCTTAATCTTTGTGATTCTATTCATTTTATCATCCTAATTACTCATTATGTTTCCCAAAACTGTCTTGCGAATGCTTTCAAATACAGGTAACACCCGTTTGTTTCAAAAGCCACGAGATAACTCAAAGTCATTCTGTTGATTCTGCACATTCACATTTCTATATACCTCTTCCCAATCAGTCTCTTGTCTAATTCTTTACTTTCTTTTGTGTGTGTTTCTTTACAGCTTTTGTCAACCGTTTTCTAAGTGTTCTTCAGCACCGTTAAGTACACTCTGTTCGCTCCTCTGGGTCAGACCGCGCTCACTGACCAACCCTTTCTCTGAGACGAAGTCTTTACCAACACCAGCGATCCACCTTACCTTCCATACCATTCTCAGGTACCTCGTTCCCAGCACAATCATCCACTACAGACGCCCTTACAGACACCAATATATCCTCTCACACACTCATTAATACAAGATCTTATCTGTTCTTTTCTCTCCCCATGTGATTCCATTTCGTCCCCATGGTTCACTCTGCTCCCATCTCTTGCTCCATTCCCTCCCTATTTAAACACCTCAAATCCTCAATGTCATCCTCTCTTTTAAACTCACACTCAAATCCTCCTTATCATCCTTTCTATTTAAACACACTCAAATCCTCCTTATCATCCTTTCTATTTAAACACACTCAAATCCTCCTTATCATCCTTTCTATTTAAACACACTCAAATCCTCCTTATCATCCTTTCTATTTACACACACTCAAATCCTCCCGTGTAATCCCCTTACTGCACCTCATTACTTAAATTCTGTTAATATTTACTTTGAAGTCTCTTTACTCACACACTCTGCGAAAATGTGTCATCAGCCTCCGCAAAGTCACTCCAGAGTTTGACTTACCATTCACGCTGCCTCCTCCTCCTCCTCCTCCCAACCTAGAAAATACTGCAGATCTACATCATGTCCTCAAGATTTATCTTCTCACATTTTCTTCAACCTGCCTACAAAGAGATCAAAATAACCAAGATATATAACATAGATCTTGGACAGTAACCTAACTTCACCCAGATTCAACTCACTCCTTCCTTCTGATTCACACACACACACACACACACACACACACACGTGCCTTGCTCTTTCGGTTAAGCCGATTTCGGTAACTTTTCACTTACTCTCTTTACCTCTAATAAATTCCATTTTGGTCTGTATTCATCCTTCCAAGCTCCTACCACTATAATCCGCTTTATACTACAGAGTAGGAGGTATGTGGGTAGTATACTGTCTCTTGCTTTTCCAGGTGTAACACTGACTTTAAAATCCCTTTTAAATAATTCTGCTATTTAAGTGTTGTACCCACTGCTCTGTAAAAGTCAAAGGTAATCGTCATCTTTTGAAAGAAAAAAAAAATATGATGTCGGATGATACAATGACAATTATCACATGAATATAAACACAGCACAAAGACGATCCTTACGCTTTCAGAATTATGTAATATGACACAAGGACGAAACAATCTGAGAACATACCGACCTCTTAAGGTTAAACAAGTGATCAATCTGAGACTCATCGTTCACTGGCGTGAAGATCGTTTTTGTGCTGTGTGTACGTCATATATCCAAGTCTCGTGATAATCACTTCGAGATACGCCGTCTTCATGTTACTGACGATGACGTCATGATAATAACTATGTTATAACAAAGGTAAACATGTTAAAACATAGGGAACTACGTTACAACATAGTGCTATGTGATGTGAAATAATGATATGTTCTCTACTAACTTTTCAGCGTCCAGATCTGTTTCTTTCTATATATATATATATATATATATATATATATATATATATATATATATATATATATATATATATATATATATTGGAAAGGATCACATTTTTGCACGTGATCAAGATATTCCCTTGAGTCCACGGGGAAAATGAAACACGAAAAGTTCCCAAGTGCACTTTCGTGTAATAATCACATCATCAGGGGAGACACAAGAGAGAAATATAACAGTCAGTTGATATACATCGAAGAGACGAAGCTAGGACGCCATTTGGTAAACATGTGATGTATATCAACTGACTGTTATATTTCTCTCTTGTGTCTCCCCTGATGTGATTATTACACGAAAGTGCACTTGGAAACTTTTCGTGTTTCATTTTCCCCGTGGACTCATAGGAATATATATATATATATATATATATATATATATATATATATATATATATATATATATATATATATATAAAACTCGAGTGGAATTATGCTTACTGATTACACGAGGAACAGACAACGGAAAGTATACGGAGGTCTTCATAAAAAGACTCCAAATTGGCCTCTTTTAGGAGCACAAAGAGCGTCGTATATCACGTCCATTGTGTCTCAAATCGCAATTTGCTTAAATCTTTGGGTCTTTTCTTCTCATCATCCATCTCTGCTGTCATTCGTAGCAATGATGTCTCCAACGATTTATGACAGTCAGGATCGTAAATGATTACGAATATCATTTCATATCTAAAAGCAAAGAAAACATTACCTGAATATACTATACTTTTTTAGCTAAACGCAAAGAAAACATTACCTGAATATATCACACTTTTAAGTGTGAAAAGCAGTGAAAAATAGAGATACACAAAGAGTATTCAAACATGGGAGAGAGAGAGAGAGAGAGAGAGAGAGAGAGAGAGAGAGAGAGAGAGAGAGAGAGAGAGAGAGAGAGAGAGAGAGCAGGGGGGGGTATTCAAACATGGGAAAGAACATAAAGGAATAGAAATGGAAATAGAGGATGATTTTCTTTCGTGTGTTGATGTGCAATTATGATCTGATCAGACGCGTCGTGAGGACGAAAAGCTCTCCCCAGCAGGAGAGATGCATCATCGATTCTCCAATCTTCCTGAGCTTAAACTTCCTGAGAAAAAAAAAGGGAGGGAAGGAGAACTTGGTTCTCTTGAAGAAAAAATAGATCTTGCAGTGAGTGGAGTTCTTCATCCGGACTTAAGGATCTGATCTCTCCCGATCTCCTGCCACAGTTCTTAAGTGTTGGGTTCGACATTAGCGTCATTGATCCAGAGAGAGAGAGAGAGAGAGAGAGAGTGTGTGTGTGTGCCGAGCGACCAGCCAGCCAGCCAGCGGCAACCTCCTCTCTCCCTGCTACCGTAGTGATCATCCATGGCTTGTCGAGAGGGTAGAGGTGCGCCTTGGCAATCCCGAGGCAACTGTGTTGTTCTGAGTGTCCAGGTGGCTGTTTAAGATTCCGTAGCAACTATTGGCATTAAATGAGACTCTTCGGAATATATTTCTATATATTCACACACATAAGCAGCTGTGGCTCTAATCTGCAATGGGTAGTATATCACAAAACACTCTCTCAGGGGATCATCTTCGAACTGGCTTCAATGAGGCAGAGACTTTGCGTTCTTGTACGGCTTTAAAACATCTCCGACACACAGGATGATTCGTGGGCGCTTTGAAGGTGTTAGCTAATTTATCTGCCTAGTTCCCAGTCGAGCGTAGAGATGTATAAGACGGTCATGGAATAATCGTTCAAAAAGATATTAAACCTTCGTTGCTTCCGTCGAGTCTTATAGTGTTAGCAACTGTCAGACCTTCTTAATCCAACAGATGGTTATCACGGGAAGATCAACCAATAATAACAGGCCTTTCTATATCTACTTCCAAGCTTATTCTTCGTCTATTTAAACATATAGGCTCGAGATCGTAGCACGGAGGGATGGAAATATATATATATATAATATAGTCTTGAAGGCGAAGAAGAAAGCATTCTACCGATTCGCTCCTTAGGAAAGAAAAAAAAAAACGCACGTCTACCGAAATCTCTGAACCCACAGATAGATCCAGGACAACTTTTCCATTGAAGCTGGAAAGACCTGGAAGCCGTGGAGCGCAACAGAACAGTCCAACAGCACTTTTGTATAGGTCAAAGACCGGCTGCTACAGCTGCTGTTGCTGCTGCTGCTGGCTGTGAAAGGTCATGGAGGTTGACTTTTGAGGGGAAAGATCAGCGTGGGAGGAGTTGCTGGTCATTTCCACCAGCCTGGGTAGCCGCCCCCACGGGTCGCTTTGATGAAGGTTTTTTACGTAACCAGCAGCATAGCTGTAGCTACAGCAGGCAGCCCAACTCCCTCAGGCGATGAAAATGTGTTTTTGGAACCTTTCTCTCTCGTGATTCATCTCGTCTTTGTTCCTGACTCTTAAAACTCTCTCTCTCTCTCTCTCTCTCTCTCTCTCTCTCTCTCTCTCTCTCTCTCTCTCACAAACATATGCATAATATATATATATATATATATATATATATTTTTTTTTTTTTTTTTTTTTTTTTTTTTATACTTTGTCGCTGTCTCCCGCGTTTGCGAGGTAGCGCAAGGAAACAGACGAAAGAAATGGCCCAACCCCCCCCCCCCATACACATGTACATACACACGTCCACACACGCAAATATACATACCTACACAGCTTTCCATGGTTTACCCCAGACGCTTCACATGCCTTGCTTCAATCCACTGACAGCACGTCAACCCCTGTATACCACATGACTCCAATTCACTCTATTTCTTGCCCTCCTTTCACCCTCCTGCATGTTCAGGCCCCGATCACACAAAATCTTTTTCACTCCATCTTTCCACCTCCAATTTGGTCTCCCTCTTCTCCTCGTTCCCTCCACCTCCGACACATATATCCTCTTGGTCAATCTCTCCTCACTCATTCTCTCCATGTGCCCAAACCATTTCAAAACACCCTCTTCTGCTCTCTCAACCACGCTCTTTTTATTTCCACACATCTCTCTTACCCTTACGTTACTTACTCGATCAAACCACCTCACACCACACATTGTCCTCAAACATCTCATTTCCAGCACATCCATCCTCCTGCGCACATCTCTATCCATAGCCCACGCCTCGCAACCATACAACATTGTTGGAACCACTATTCCCTCAAACATACCCATTTTTGCTTTCCGAGATAATGTTCTCGACTTCCACACATTTTTCAAGGCTCCCAAAATTTTCGCCCCCTCCCCCATCCTATGATCCACTTCCGCTTCCATGGTTCCATCCGCTGACAGATCCACTCCCAGATATCTAAAACACTTCACTTCCTCCAGTTTTTCTCCATTCAAACTCACCTCCCAATTGACTTGACCCTCACCCCTACTGTACCTAATAACCTTGCTCTTATTCACATTTACTCTCAACTTTCTTCTTCCACACACTTTACCAAACTCAGTCACCAGCTTCTGCAGTTTCTCACATGAATCAGCCACCAGCGCTGTATCATCAGCGAACAACAACTGACTCACTTCCCAAGCTCTCTCATCCCCAACAGACTTCATACTTGCCCCTCTTTCCAGGACTCTTGCATTTACCTCCCTTACAACCCCATCCATAAACAAATTAAACAACCATGGAGACATCACACACCCCTGCCGCAAACCTACATTCACTGAGAACCAATCACTTTCCTCTCTTCCTACACGTACACAAGCCTTACATCCTCGATAAAAACTTTTCACTGCTTCCAACAACTTGCCTCCCACACCATATATTCTTAATACCTTCCACAGAGCATATATATATATATATATATATATATATATATATATATATATATATATATATATATATATATATATATATATATATATATATATATATCCCTGGGGATAGGGGAGAAAGAATACTTCCCACGTATTCCCTGCGTGTCGTAGAAGGCGACTGAAAGGGGAGGGAGCGGGGGGGGGGCTGGAAATCCTCACCTCTTGTTTAAAATTTTCCATAAGAAGGAACAGAGAAGGGGGCCAAGTGAGGATATTCCCTCAAAGGCCCAGTCCTCTGTTCTTAACGCTACCTCGCTAACGCGGTAAATGGCGAACAGTATGAAAAAGAAAATATCTATTCTTGTTTCAGCGGTGCAAACACGGTTCTCAAGGATGAAGTCAAGAACGGAAGGCTTATCAAAAGTACTTTGACTTCTTGGTTTCCTTTGGGTTACGTGTTGTTCTTAAATAAAAAATTTACTCAGTGTTGGATGACTCGATTAATTATCACACGCATACGTTAGCCAAAAGTCCATTTCACCGTAGTCATTACGCAGAGTTAATGTAACTAAACTAATTCAGCGATGAGATTAAAAGATATAATTTAGTTAGAGGTACTGGTGGGAGGAGAGAGGGAGGGAGGAGAGGTATATAAATATATATCTATATATGTAATCAACTGTCGCGCACGAGTTTCCAGGAGAGAGATCAAAATGTCAGAGGAGAAAGGTTGAATCAGGTGGGAAGGGAAATGTCACCAGGGGCTGGGGCCTTCTGCGACCACGAGCTCTTGTTGTCCTCCAACACTCGGAGCCAAGGGCATTAAGAAGCGGTGAGCCAGACGTCCCCCGTCAAAGAATATTATTCACAAACACAATGTCAACTCTGGCCTGCTGTGGGTCCCAGTGTCAATTTCGGAGCTGAGGGGAAGCCATATAACCCGTGGCATAACGGGGCAAAGGTTGTGTGATGATGTGGTCGCCACCCCTCGTGTAAAGCTGCTCACAAAATATTTGAAGCTGAAATGAGAACAAAAAATGAAACAAACAAACTCGTGAGTCATTTACGCTGAACATAAAGAGTGGTTCTGTTCATAAGAGACGAGAGGGAGGGAGGGAAAAAAGAAGTTATAATCAACAGTTTACCTCAGTACAGAGAGTTCAACTCCCATTTCCCAACAGTGGGCCACAATGACCCAACCATCCAGAGAACAATTTTGGTCCTTCCAGCACATAACACGTCCGTAAACCTGGAAAAGATGAAAATGGAATTTGTCTACTTTCGGAGGTTCTGTCCCACCAGGAGAGAGAGAGAGAGAGAGAGAGAGAGAGAGAGAGAGAGAGAGAGAGAGAGAGAGAGAGACAGAGAGACAGAGAGAGACAGAGAGAGACAGAGAGAGACAGAGACAGAGACAGAGACAGAGACAGACAGAGAGAGAGAGAGAGAGAGAGAGAGAGAGAGAGAGAGAGAGAGAGAGAGAGAGAGATAGAGAGAGAGAGAGAGAGAGAGAGAGAGAGAGAGAGAGAGATAGAGAGAGAGAGAGAGAGAGAGAGAGAGAGAGAGAGAGAGAGAGAGAGAGAGAGAGAGAGAGAGACAGACAGACAGACAGACAGACAGACAGACAGACAGAGAGAGAGAGAGAGGGAGAGAGAGAGAGACAGAGAGAGAGAGAGAGAGAGAGAGAGAGAGAGAGAGAGAGAGAGAGAGAGAGAGAGACAGAGAGAGATACGTGGGGATCATATAAGGAGTCCTGATGTTTCGTGCATTGCTAGCCAGAGGACGCAGCCAGAGACGCCAGTGAAGTGTTTGCCTTTGAGATACAATGGAAAACTACAGTGTTGTCTCTGGTGCCTGTAATACACGACACACACACACACACACACACACACACACACACACACACACACACACACACATGAAGGTCAGGAATGTTTAGTAATGACAAAGTTGGACTATAAATAAAAGCCATTTCTCTCTCCTCCTGGAAAAGCGAGAGATCAACCTTGAGACTACAGTGGATTCCAAGTCCCCGATCTAATATCGCATCCTCCCAGCTTTGATCCTGGGAAATGATTGAAAGCAAACCAACAGCTGCGGTGATATCTTTCTGGGCGTAATATTGTCTCCCATGCTTTTCATTAGCCAAGTTATTGAATCCAATCGCCGAAGACCTTTTCAATAACAGTTGCTAGAGGCTGGACCCAGATATACATTGCAGCCTTTCGTCACGAAATTGCACTAGTTATCGGGAAATGGTTGTCTTCATTTGGACAGCAACATGACAATATTTCTTTATTTCGTTTCCTTTTAGATTTGGTGTGACGTATATCTGCATAAAGACTAATATATGCCTCTAATTACGGGCCAGCCTTTTGGTAGCCCGTCACCTGCTCAACGCAACTTCCTCCTATTATACCTCCACTTCGGGGAGTATGTCAGTATATCACGACTCAGTTCGAGCATATCTCCACTACAGAGAGTATGTCAGTGTATCGTGACTCCGTAAAAGTCTCCAGCTTGGAAAGGATGTCAGTGGAGTGGAAATAAAAGGGGACTATGCGAACTTCTGGAAAGCTTCAGACTTCAAAGATCCTCTCGCACTTGGTCCAGTTGAGGAACAAGACCCTCTTACAGGAACCACCGAAGTCGGATGGGCGGCTGAGGCAAGGATGAGGACCCGGAATATATAGGATATGGTGGAGGATAGAAGAGAATATTCATTCATCGTGACCCAAATACGTTTGTGGGAACTGTTTCCCTGGTGTGATGCATGGTACAGTGTTTGGCCTCTACATTTCCAATGTAGTTGAATAAAGTTAATTTGTGCAGTTGGATAATGTTAAGTTTTTTACTGCTATGCTCAAAGAATGTACACAGAGGATACAGTGTGTGTCGGAATGTATAAGTCTACCCTCGACCAACAGGGTCATATTTACACCTACTAAGTAATTCATTGACCCAGTCAGTTTGACCTCTGGCCCCCTTACTGACCTAAAGCCCACTGTCATCCAGTGGGTAGTAACTCAACGACCCAGTGTGAGTTTGACCTCTGGCCCTCTGACCTAAGGTAAAGGGAATATTTTGGATTTGTCATGACCCTGCGATTTCCAGGTAGAGAAAAACGCGTTTTAAAAGACTAGCAAAGAGCAACAGTCCAGTGGTTCCAGTGGGGGTTTTCCTCTTATCAAATCTGTTGTCTCCCTGAGGGAAGGAGCTACCACTTAACATTTCATTTTACACACACACACACACACACACACACACACTGACCCTCTCGAACTTGACCTCACTCTCTCTCTCTCTCTCTCTCTCTCTCTCTCTCTCTCTCTCTCTCTCTCTCTCTCTCTCTCTCTCTCTCTCTCATCCCAGGCACGTGAACAAGCCGGCGCCGATGAGAACCAGGCTACATGGTGCATATTTTAAACTTGTTGACTCTACCTCTGGCCTGACATTGGTGGGGAACCCCCCCGGAAATATGACTCTCTCTCTCTCTCTCTCTCTCTCTCTCTCTCTCTCTCTCTCTCTCTCTCTCTCTCTCTCTCTCTACAGCCACTGCCGTATACGACTATCATCATTTTTTTTTTTCCTCCTGCGCGATGACGTGTTTTCTGGACCTTTATCGACCATTTTCGTCCCTTTTGTCCCTCTGCTGGCCACTCTCTGGTGTTGACCACGTTACTCTTTGAGATGACAGTGCCCATGCTATCTCTCTCTCTCTCTCTCTCTCTCTCTCTCTCTCTTTCTCTCTCTCTCTCTCTCTCTCTCTCTCTCTCTCCCGCAAGTCAAAAGGTCGGAGTTCAGAATTCATGTTGCATTTTGGAGGTCAGCGGCGAGAGAGAGAGAGAGAGAGAGAGAGAGAGAGAGAGAGAGAGAGAGAGAGAGAGAGAGAGAGAGAGAGAGAGAGAGAGGGGGGGGGGGGGGGGGGTTGAGGAGGGGCGGGGGGAATGGTTGACCTAGTGCATCATGGGTGGGGTGGGGGGGGAGGTCCATCTGTTCACTCTTTGGCTATTTCAGTGTCGACACAAATATTTTTTTTTTCCTTTTCTTTTATTCTGAAAAACAGAAGATGTAAAGTTGGACCATTCTGGTTAACGACCAATTCGAGAATGTGATATTAAAGCTACAAGATGGAAGCTGGATAGTAATGATCATAATCATGATAATTATCATCATTATCATTAACAAATCATCACTTTTATTGGGTCTATTATCTCTTTGCAGCGAAAATACGTACAGATAAAATAATGCAGCATGTTAAAAGGTTCTTCGTTATACAATCTACAGCATTTCATTAATAAACTATTTCCATTTTCTATTCGTTTTTCTCAATTTCTATTATATCCTTCCTGATTGATTCACCAGATTTAATGACTGAAAGAAAATATCTAAATCCTTTTTCTCCCCCTTGTAGCAAGAACTCGCTCACTGTATTCAAGTCTCGACTATCACACGATCTTTGAATACGCTGTATTGACTGTACCAGTTACAGGCCCTGCTGTCGTGATGGTCGGAATATCGTGTACAGAAACAACAGACCAAGTCCTCAGTGTGAGCAAATGGCAAGAGCATATAATGGTCTCTTTGACTTTGATGGTCTTCTGGAATGAAGAGTGTGAACAGTACACTAAACTGAGAGGGGTGCTTGATGCGTGTGAACTGAAGAAACCAGACATAAACATGAGGCGTCCTGAAGGTCTTCTGGAATGAGTGTGGACAGTATACTAAACTGAGAGGGGTACTTGATGCGTGTGAACTGAAGAAACCAGACATAAACATAAGGCGTCGCTATCCCTGTGATTCAGTAGCTTATTGGGTCAGTTACGTATTCAGTCTTGCTTTGGACAAGATGCCAAGCACTGTCTATATCTCTTAGGCCTCGATGGGTTAAAGATACAGTCACTTCTCTGGGGCATTCATGAGTGGTTCTGCCAGCGAGACATCTGTCTCCAGGATAGAATGGGAGGACATTACTCTCCTTGGATCAGAGTTCATTTCCCTCTCTCTTTCTCTCCTGCAGCGGTCGGTCTATTGTCCTCTTTATAGCATGAAGCCATCAACAAATTAATAAATGATGAATGTAAAACCAAAAGTGCAACACTGCGTACACGTCAGATGCAAATAATTCTCAAATTATATATTCCAAGTGGTGGGGGTGGGGGTGGGGAGGGGTGGAGGGGGAGTTTCAATTTGCCTAAGTGTGAAATAATTATCTCGATTACTTAGCGTGCTTCCTTAGTGGGTAATTATTTACCACTCTGTGTACACTGTGATTACCCGAGAGTCAGTAACTCGTAGAAAGTCTATTTTCTACCTTACGACGTGTTAGTTTAGAGGCTAATATTCTTCACTCTACGCACGATATTAATAAGAAGATTTGGATATATTTACGGCTGTAAGTGCTTTTGTCCACTGTCACAGCGCTTATAATTAGCTTTATGATTAAACTAAGCAGGGAACAGCACAACACTATGCTTTCTGTCTATTGTATCAGTGGGTGACGTGGTCTCATGATTAGCGAAGGAGTCTGGTGGCTTCCAGTCGTACGCAAGAACTAGAACAAGATTAGAGAGATGAAGGCAATGGAAGGAACGCTTGATGTCTGAAGCAGCAGAGTACCGGAACCATCTGCTACGTGAGAATGAACCATTAGTACTTCAAAAAACTTTCTCGACTTCCTGCTTTATCAAATGTCTCTCTTGTGACGTAGAAGAGTGGTACTGCTGGAGGGATTTCCACTGCTGTTTTGCTTATCTTCCTCTGTGTGTGTGTGTGTGTGTGTGTGTGTGTGTGTGTGTGTGTGTGTGTGTGTGTGTCTGCAGCTTAAGATAATTTCCTGAGCTTATACTATTAGTGGCAAAGCTTCGCCAACGTCAAGCGTTGCGCCAAAAGAGTTTTTCGTCTTCGCTTCGAGCAAAGGTTGCAGAAGAAACTGCTTGTTGCGAATGGAAGTATATATAGATGGAGGATAAAATGGGTCTAAGTCTTTATTCTATCTCATAAAAGACAATGAAGGAGGCTGGCTTACCTCAATTACTGACGGTATTATCATCATAAAGCTTATCAAGTATGGGAATAAGACTCTATGGATCGAATCCTTTAAATCCCATATACTGATGCTCAACTATGCATCATCACCCACATAGAATCTAACACCTTTCAAGTAAGTTCAACCTCCTGTTTCCCACTATCTTATGTTTCCTTTGGTTATCTTAAGCGTCTTATCATACACAAGTATATTCCGTCCTGACCTACTATTATGGCGATATCGAGGTTTAACTTCTTCATTAACTACAACTTTACACGGATGCCATTAGCAGATACGCTCTGTGGCGTAGTTTTCTTACGTTCTCCTTTTTTTGTAAGTAATTTCTAAGGATTCAGTAGCCCTCACGTACGCCGGTCCGTCAAGAGATCCTGCAGCTGGAAAATCTTCTGGTCTTTATGAAGTAGGGTCTTCGTGGGGTCTCTACCAGTCACGCTGGTACTAAAGACCCGTTGGAGGACTTTCTTGTGGCGTCTGGTTTTCCTCCTGGTGTTCGTCAGTACCAAACTGATGGCCTGATGAACTTCCACAACAAAGATGGCATCAGTTCTGGAACATTTCTTTGTTCTGCTTTCTGATACCCCTGAGAAGGGAACGTTCTCCCAGAACCTCCAAGACAACTAGGACTTGAAGACTTCGACTACTTTTTCTCCGGCACTAACTTGTAAAAGAGGTCGAAGTATGAACCCCCTAAAGGATGGATAGTTAAAACCTACACATAAAACTTTCCTTAACCTCAATGAATAAATAGTGAATATGTTTAAAAAGGAAATAGCTGACGTTGGGGGGTCCTAATCGAATGACAAAGACTGAGCAACAGATAATAATAGTCTATAACCTAACCTAACCTAACCTAACCAACCTAACCTAACCAAACCTAACCAAACCTGACCTAACCTAACCAAATCTGACCTAACCTAACCTAACCAAACCTGACCTACCTTAACCAAACTTGACCTAACCAAACCTAACCAAACCTGACCTAACCAAACCTGACCAAACCAGACCAAACCAAACCTGACATAACCTAACCAAACCTGACCTAACCTAACTTGACCTGACCTACCCTAACCTAACCTTTCGCCAGATATTCATACCAAACAACCCAGCAGTCAGCTACGTCGACCAGATTAAGCAAAAAAAAATGTCCTGGAAGGACAATGTGCCACAAAACCATAACCAATTTTACTCCCTGAGCAGTTACCGTCCAGCAGTTCCTATATACATGAGATGTGAAATGTCATGTGAGATCAGGGATTTACAACAGTGACTCTAGAAACTTCTGTGGAGGTCCATTATCATCAACCACATAATCAACATATCAGTCACGTAATCAACATGTTAATTTCATAATTAACACGTCGATCTCATAATCAACACATCAATATCATAATCAACACATTAATCTCATAATAAATACATTAATATCATGATCAACACATCAGTCACGTAATCAACACATCCATCTGCAAAATTTACAGCGAAAACGGGGTCAACATGTGGAAGAGGCCATGAATTCATTCACCATGGAAGAGAAAAGATTAAGGAGTGATTAGATCTCAAAAACTAAGTCTTTCAACCACTTGGGTGATGCTAACAACCAGAAGACATAACATGAAATAACAAAAAAATGTTAGTTTAAGAGTAATAGATGAATGACCTGTACTAAATTATGACATTGTGGACGCAGACAACATACAGACACAAGTTGAAAAAGCTGTGTGGCAGTAGGATGTTCAAGATACGGTGGCGCTCATCAAGCGTACAGCTCCCTCCTCGCACGGTAGATATAAGATATTAGAAGTAGGCTAATACACACACAGACACAGACACACACACACACACACACACGTCTCGCTGTTTGACCTCGCTCTACGGAGATAAACAACCACGACTTCTCGCGACGTGTTCTCTCTGTTTTCAATTTCCCAATGGGTCCAGAGAACCACGGCGGACCCTAGGGTCTCTCCTCTGTGGGGCTGGAGAACCGACGCGGACCACCAGGAATCCAGTGTGGGGACTAGGGAGCCGACGAAGACCCCCCAGGATTCCGATGTAGGGTTAAAGAGCCAACGCAGACCCCAGAGGGTCTTATGATGGACTGGCACTGCAGGTGTTGTGAGTTGATGTAGGCGAGGTGAGGTGTTGTCATGAGTTGCAGATGTGCTGGTGAGCCATGCAGTGTAATACGTGTTGTGTGTGTTTGTGTTGCTGGTCACGTAGATTTGTTTACAGGGTCATGTTGGAATACGTAAGTTCATGCATGTGTTGCCTGTCTGGTATTGCTGGGTCGTCGAGGTGTTCCTAAATCATGCAGGTGTTGTAAGGTCATGGAAGTGACAATGGGTTGTTGAAGAGTCACTCCTAGATCACGAAGGTGTTATCATACAACACAGGTGTTGGAAGGTAAGTGTGGTAATTCTAAATAATATATAAGATGTGGTGGTTCGCACAGGTGTTGCCCATACAGGTGTTGGTACTTGACGCAGGTGTTACGGGGGGGGGGGGTTTGAGAGGATACGCCTTGGTTCCTGACGTGTCGACATAAAAGCTAATGTGAAATATATCAAGAATATGCGGCATATTTTGCTGGCACTGTTATTTACAAGGTGACCAACGTAGATTGTCTAAAAAGCCTGTCGAAAAAGCTCAATTTCTATGCCAGTTGATGACGAACCAAAACAGCAGGCGCTAAAAACAACAGAGCAGAACCTAAATCAAATTAACGTACAGGACTTTACGAGTTAACAGAAATTATACATATAAAAGTGAAGGGGTGGGAAAGCGGCCAACATGAGGAGCTGTACAGCCATTAAAGCTTAAATCATAAAAACATAAGCTTCGGTCACGAACGCTTGCCAGGAGCTGCACAAGCTTGCAAGTTGGTTAGCCTTCACGAACCCCCAAAGCTGGGCACAAGTGCAGCTGAGAACGGCGTGTGCGTGCTGAGACGGGCGAACCCTGGCTTCGAAACAGCGAAACCTCAACAATCTTGTGTTTATCGTTTCACTTAGTCAACAACGAGTCATCGCCAGTACGAAGCTTTGACGCTCCGACTCCATAAGAAAGATTCATTGCCAAGATTATGTGGGTTTAAAGTGATCATAGGATTTACTGCTTTCGTCCAGTGACTTGCTGCTTGTTCCTCGCGTGTCTGCCTTTGTGTTTACGGTGTGTGTGTGTGTGTGTGTGTGTGTGTGTGTTAGTATCTGGGTCGTACTTTGGCTAAGGAATACACTCGTGCAACAAGGACGTTAGAATACTGCAATATTCATATTCTTTTGAATCACGTCCAGAAATCTTGATTGATGCGAAATCTTCGCGGTAATACAATTAGGGCAGCTAGTTAAATA